>NW_026623478.1:837445-863426 GCF_030028575.1 Malurus melanocephalus
AACCCCTTGGTAATCTCACGCTGTCAAAATAAAAGGAATAAACATCCCAGAAACAAGGAGAGAGAGGATACACATGTGTATATGTGTGTTACTTTACTTTTCCCTTTGCTCATATCTACAGCTGATTTCTGCAAGTATTTTTTCAGGTGTTTGGGTTGTCATTTTGTGGATTYTTTTTCCTATTGGCCACAAACAAACAAACATAAAACCCAGGAAATTACTGGGACAGTTTTGTGGGGTTTTTTGTGTGTGTGTGTTTTGATGATCACGTGCATTAGCCAGAAGTAGAAAATAAGAAATTTGCAGCAGTTCATAGCCAGAACATTGAAGAGACATTTTTGTCTTTGGTGGATTTGTGTTGGTGACCTTTTCAGTGGAGGAGGCAGAGAATTCCAAAGGAATCAAAGCACAGAAAATCTTGCTGGAGACCAGGGTAAAGTGGTGTGCCATCAGTGACACATAAACAAACAACTGAGCCGCACAGATTTTTCTTATTACAACAATTTTAAATTAGTGTTGTTTAAAGTTAGGTGAACAGCAGTGGTACTGAAGGTCTTTGGCTCTAACTGATGCGTGCATTTGTTAGAACTCAGTAAATTTTGCATAATCAAATGGTTTCTCAACATCCTAAGAATTGACCTGATAATTGTCTGGTCTTAGGTCTTCTCTCTGTCACTCTCAATAGGCAGCAAATGACACAAATGGAAACACACCATGGTTTCAAATCATAGTGTTTGTCTCATTAAATCACATCTGCAATTAATAAGAATAAATTGTATCCATGCTGAAGAAGAAAATATTKATCATCTTTAAAGATACACAGTTATTGTCTTTGTGGCACCTCTATCCCTGGCTTAGCTCCAGTAATTCTAATTCATAACTGCAAAAAATAAAATTTCTGGTAAAGACTTCTGAAGTATATTTAGATATCTATTAGAATTAATGATGATTTATAAGGTATAGATCATAGCAATAAATATTTTCCTACTTGGAATAGATGAATATTGGATTTTTAGCTGGACTTGGGGTCTGGTCAATGCTTAAATTTGATTTTCACATTTTCATCTACATTGAATTCCTCTCTCCCATCTCCTAGGAGAAAGAATAATGCTGCAAAGATCATACCAGAGAATATGAGAATGGCAAATGAAAGATGGGGGTCAAATAGGAAAAATTATTAGTTMRGCTAATTAATCAAAAGCAACTCCAYTTAATTAACCAGAATAAACAACATAAATAATAAAATATCTGTAAATAACAGGGCAAGCTAGTGAGAGAGAAGAAATCTATTCTTTTTTGGGAACAGAATCTGATTTTATAAACTCAGTTTTGATTAAATATTACTTCTTCTTATTTTTACTCTTTTTGAGGCTGACAGCATTGGTATGTGTTTTGTTATAAGGGRCCCTACCTTGAAGATGGTGGAGCAGAGATGGGGTCTCTCCACTGGGAACTTGACTTCAAGTTCTACATTCAGCAGTTGTKGCAGTGTCTCTCTGAAATTATTAATGCAGTTTATATGCATTGTCTCTCTTGCACTATATTTTATAAACTTAGATTTGAAKATACCTAAAAGTTTTAATGTCAATGTGTTATTTTAGGTAATTTACTTGTTCATTTCCTTCCTTCATATCTGCTCTGGTCATGGGACAATAAGTAAACATCTGTGAGGGACTAAACTGTGCTGTTTAGTGCACTCTGAAGCCACACTTAAGTCATCTTACAATCATCTTATATTCTTTTTGGCTTGGAAGTGGTAGTAAGACATTGTTAACAATGTGAMAGGCAGCATTTATAACTGCATATTATATCATAAGAGACAATTAGARAAAGTGTATGAGATGAAGTACCTGCTTAGAAAGCTGTAATTTTGACTGGTAATTAAACTCAAGTGTTTCATTTTCCCAGTCAGCTCATCAGTGACTCTAGAAAATAAATGATGTGAAAATGAAATCCATTGGGCGAAACAATAGTAATTAATTACATTTCTCAAGGGACAATATATTCCCAAAGCCTTTTTCTAGGCACCCTCTTGAGAAATATATAGTACAACGTTCAGGTGGCAAACTAGGGACAATAAGGAAATAAAAAAACCTTAATCGCAATATTCATGAAGTTTCCAGCCTGGTTTATAGTCTACCATCCTTTTCTTAGAAAACACAGCAATAGGAAATGTTTTCTATAGTATATTGTGGTTGAGTTCCCACCTTTGCCCCTGTGAATGYAGGAAGACAGAATGCTACAGGATTTGCTGCAGTCTTTGCTGGCATTTTTCCAAAAGTTAATTACATATAGAGAGGAATTGGTGATAAAAAGGACCTAATAGGTCAGAAAGTAATATCTCTTTGCAATGAGGGAATTCTCCCAAGAGAACACCCTATTATGTTTTTCCTCTWTATTGGATTTAAGGCTTGAAGTGTTGGGAATTCCCCTTTTGTTCTGGGAAATTAATCGATTCCACTTTTCCTAATTTCTTCTGACTAATTTTTCTTCTGATTAATTTCCTTCAGTTGCCTCAAGTTATTGTGTTTACTCCCTGCATGACTATCAATCCCTTCTAAGTTTTTGTTTAGCTACTCTACACATATTAAAATTTTAATCTATTCTTGTATGTCAATCCCTTCAGACCTCTTACATGTTTCAGTATTTTTCTCCATAATCCTTCTGTTCTGCATACCCATTCCAGTTATCAATCATCCATTGTGAATGTCGAATTTCAAGCCACTATTACCAAACCCAGAGATTTTACAGAGTGAGGGAAAGACATCTTCCAATAGAGAACTAGCAGTTTTGAAATCATTGAARAAAAATACCAACTTGTTCTTTCCTCCCTGCAGAAAAAGTGCAAAACTGCACCTTTTATGACTACCTCGAGTTGTCTGTGTGGTTTAATGGCCTTAAAAGATGAACTCAAGAGGAAGCTTTTCATGATGAAACAGTTGAAAAGCTGACATTTGATRTTTCACAGCCAATATGGGAAGATAAACAAGCATGCTGCCAACAGCACCTCCCAGGACAGGCAGCAGGAGCAGCCATGATGAGAATTACAGATTTTTACCTTCAACAAATCTCTATGATAATTAGGATTGATTTTTTTTTCTTGGTATAGATGTGTTTCTTACCTCCTTCTTTCAATAGCCTACCCTCACGCCTCAGAATATTTTTTTTTTTTTGCTATTTTTCAGACAAGTGCTGCCAGCATGTAGAATCCTTCAGAATACAGAACCCCATATGACAGTGTTTACAGTGCCCTGATCAACAATAGGCAAGGCTGGGAGTGAGAAACCATATATCTGATAAAATTATCAGGAATAGCAATGAAAAAAGAAAAATAAAAAAGCCAAACCCATGATAAAAGGTAGAGAATCTTAAGAATTGTTCATGGAACATCAGCATTTTTTACCTTATTGATACAATTTTTTCTACCCTTGCCATTGAAAATTGATCAATATTGTCCTGTGTTCACCACGTGGTCCCTCTTATAAAGATCAGACACACTTGAGAATCCATCAACAGCTTTATGTAGGAGAGTAATAAATATTTATCAAATAAATGTCTGCATTACCAGCCTCTACCCCTTTAAAAACTTCTTGACTTGTTAAGACAAAAGCTTACCCAGCATTCCCATAYCAAGAATAGCACAATTCCAAAATTTTCATACCCTGAAATTAAAACTCTTAGCAGCACAAAGGAATAATGGAATCATTTAGGTAGAAAAAGAAAAGAAACCAAGGTGATATTGAGGCTCTTCCCAATCATCTGAGAATATATTTTTACCTTAAATTACCTTTTAAAGTTTGAGTATTCAGAGAAAAAATTTCATATGTCTGTTAATTAGGCTACTTTTATAACTAAAAACCAGTGCTGAAACATCATTCATACTGAAAATAGCCAAAGTCATGAAATATCTTGTAAGGAAAAGTCCCTAGTGTTTCATGCAGATAAGTGTCATAAAAAGATGAAAGATGAAAAAGCATAGAGTTTGTTTGAAACCTGTGTAAAATCTGTGACTGGTGGGTAGATTCCAGCTGCAAAGACAGATTTTCAACACAGGATTCCTAAAGATTTGGTCCCATGCACCAAGATGACTCAGTTTGTGTGGCACTCAGTGACTGGAAATAATCATAGCAGCACATGCAGGAGTGTTCCCATCCTTGCAAGCTGTCTGAAGAGCAGAGACAGGATAACATAAGCAACAAGACACAAACCCAAGAATAATAAATCAGATTTATAAATAATTCAGTGGACAAGACTATTTCTCTGAATTTCTAACCCAAAACTTTAGTAAGGGATTATTAACCCAAATTTCCTACTAGATTTCAAAAAAAAAAAAAAAAAAAAAAAACAAAAAAAAAAAAAAAAAAGAAAAAATAAAAAAAAATAGGTATATCAAAACATTTGAACTGACTTGCAATGTGGGATTTGTTGTTTATTTATTTACAACATATATTTGTTTCTATATTTCTTTCTATTGTGTTAGTGCCCTGGAATAATTGTACTGGACAACAGGCAAGTACATTATAAAGATATTTCCATTTCTCAGGAAACCTTGGATTGTGGTATAACACAAGAAGGAGATACAGGGAGCTTTGTCACTGAGCTGTCCCTTTCCAACTGTAGTTCTCAGGATATGTCACAGATCTGTGAACAAAAACAGAAAAAAAGAGTCACAAAAAAAGCAAAGAAGTTAAAAGGTTGTGTGGTTATAATAGTGCATGAAAAACTATGATGAAGAAAACATTTAAACATCTATCTAGCCTTTTAACATGAGTGGATTTTGCTGACTCATGAGATTAACATTGATTTATGAAATTGGATACAAAAATTACAGAAGCATAAGATTCTAAAGCTAAAAATTAATAAAATACCCTAAATTATTATAAACTATAAATAGTTAATAACTATTAATTATTAATTAGTTAATAGTTAAAATAACTATAAATAGTTATTAATGTAGTGAGATCATTGAACTATTAGTTTGGCCAACAATTGCCAATCAGTTTCTATATTTACACGAAAAGAACACTTAAAATGTTCTAAGGATCTGAAGTGTCCCTTCTCCTCTTCAAGGCTCTTCTTGTTCAAAGGAACCTCCCTTGACAAAGAAGAAGAATCAGTTAAATTAGGTATATAATAATTTTGAAAAATTGCAGAATAATATTGCTCAAATGACAAAAGAGGAACCAACTGTGAATATGACATAGCCACAAATATGTATTGAAATTTCCTCTCAACCAAATATCAACATCAAAACTGACAGCTTCACTCACAGCCTTTACTCAAAATCATTTATAACTTTTCTAAGGGAAGTTAATTGGTAAAAAAATACAAATTCCTGATTTAAAATTGCTTTATGATCAAAATCCAGACTCATAGAAAACTGCCATAAGTACAGATTAGTATTGAATCCAAATTATTTACTGCAGTCATGTAAAAGTTTTTTAACCATATGTTATTTGCAGACCTTGTAGCCTCCAGTGAAATATAGAAGACAAATCTGCACCTGACTTTGATGTTTTAGATGAATAATTTATTTTCTACTTTTAGTGTGTTCCAACTATTAACTAGTAAAATTGGATTWAAAAAATCAAATGGGATTAGAGGACAGTCTTTGGCAAATGTTGCAGCTGAGGCAACTCATGCTGTGATGAGAAGAAAGAAGATAATTTTTCTTTTTCTACCTGTTGAAGAGAATWTACTTAGTTTCTCCTATGATTTCTTTTGCTCATCTAGGCAGTGCTTTAGAACAAATTCACTTGGAAACTGGAACAGGATTAAAATTTTTTTGAAGCTAGGAAACTGTACTCAAGGCATTTTGTTTGAAATTTCTGAGCCTAACAAGTATCACTGAAAATAAAATAAAAATAAATGGAAACTAAAATTTCACCTGTACTTTCATAGTTTTGGGATTTTTTAAAAAAATATTGTCCTTGTGTTTGTTGAAGAGGAAAAATCCTTAGGCTAACACTACAGCTGCACAAAGGGGTTGAGAGGAAGGAATTTTCTTGACCAAGCAGTGTGGGAATAAAATCCTGCCAAAACCGAACGGACTAATTATGCCCATTTTGTACAGACATTGATGGCCACAGAAAATGAATAATAAAGACCAGAGTAAGATAACTTGTGTGTAACCAATTGTATTTTCTAAAATAGATATTTGTTCATGTGTGTAAAAGACATTGTGAGAGAAGAGGAAAAAAAATCCCATTTCTGGTGTATGAATAAGGAATCAGATACAAATTTATCTGACCAGATAAAATCACCTAAAATTTGCTCCAATTGATTCTGAGCTGCCTGGCCACTTCCAAAGTCAATAGCAGCAAACAAAAACAGTGGCTCACTTTGAATGCTGGTTTAGCCTAAATTAACATGCAAAATTTGCAAGGCTTTTTTCTGTTTGCACAATAATAAGACTGGATGGGAAAAATTAAAATCAGTCTTAATGAAAAATTGCAAGCCACAAAAGCAAATGGCAGATTTACTCTTTCAAATCAGAGACAGTGTTTTAAAGGGAAATGTATATTCTTCSATTAACATTTTTCTGAGAAGGTTTTGTTGCTCATGCAAAATAGAACACAAAATCTTGTACAGATCATCTTAAAACTCACTGATTTTAATAAAGAATTCTTTCACTATTAATTTTGTCAATATTTTTCCTGCTGGAATATTTTTAATTCTACYACAGTTGAATATTTGGCTTTGTTTCTAAGAATTTTTTCATATTTTTTTACTTTTGATTATGAAATAATCTTTTTGAAGCCTTCTATGTTGAGCAAGTATTTTTCAATATATTATAAATGTTTATTTTAAAGGATTTATTTTTCCTGAATGTTTTCACTTTATGATCTGTTTTCTCTTTGACAAATCAATATAGTTGTGTTTTTTGGGTGTAATCACATCCTCCAGCCCTTGAAGTTTCTTTTGGAATRTTCTTTAGTGTTTTGTGCTCCCAGCCCAAGAACTGCTCAGGACTCTGACCACTATTTGTTATTTATTGTGATGATCTCTCTTTGGGAAGCACTCACATCCAGCTCCACATGCTGTGGAATATTAAAGAAGACATCGRCCTTTCCCTAAAGATTCAAAGACAAAGTGGACAGGCAATGACTGAAAAAACATGTTAGACACAAAAATGATAAGTTTTCTTCTCTAATKCTCTTAAAAAGCATCCAGATGACTACACAAGTCTAGTATTTTCAAAGTTCCTGTCAGTTTTTTAGTAATCCCATTAAACCATCTGGTTGGAGCTTGCAGATGGTCTCTAGGGAAAGTTGTTGAGGAGGAATTTGAAAGGAAAGGGAAGAGATGGGGCACACGTTGCATTAACATCTGTGTGGAAAAAAAAAAAAAAAGGAAAAAAACAACTGAAAGAGAAAGTTGTACAGGCAAAGTGAAAGATTACATTTGAGATGTAATTGGAAAAACATCAAACACAAACCCTCAATGGAATACTAGGGCAGTGCAAGAAATTGTGAATTTCTCTTTTTCCTGCAGCATGTTTTTGGAAAAACTTTCTGCATGGTTCATAGAAGAGGCTAGAGAAAGTCAGCCACACTTGGGATGCAAATACTACTCTCTGCTAGAAATGTCTTGATTTAGCACCTAAATAATGCAGTTAGTGGCAGCAGTGTAAGGAAAATAACAATCTGACCTTTGCAGCTGCCATGACTTTTCAGCCCAGGAAGAACAGAGAAGGGACTGTCACAATTGCTGCTCCTCCTAAGCTGTTGACTCAGTCAAAAGGCTCAAACCAGCTATTAAGATTAAATTGGCAGGAAAATGCATGAATAMAATGGTGATATATTGCTGGGGCTTGTAGCTGCTTTTCTTAGTTTTGAACTTTACACATACTGAAAATTTTAATAAGCCTTTGAAGGCAGTGGTGCTKGCAAATGGCATACTAACAGAAACTTGTTTCAACTTATTTTCTCCCTTGCTTTTCAACAAAGATTGAAAAAGCTATTCCYGTAATTTTCTGTTTTTATTTTTTCACTATTACCACACAGTAAATAAGATACTTGGTTCTGACTCTTTCTTGTGTTATTTGTTGATTTGTAGCTAACCCTTCACACACACAAAAACCCATCAGAACACAAAACCTAACATGACRTAAAATGTAACTGATAAATTGCAAAAATAAAAATAACTGGTGGGTTGAACCTTTGAGGGACTGCGATATATGACAAATTTTAGATTCTGCTCTCCAAAGAATATTTTCAGCCTGCTTTTCAAGTTCATATTGTTTAACATAGAAATTCAAATARTCCAGCTTACATACTGAAGGCATGTTGTGGAATCAGTAGAATTTAGCCTCAGCAGCAGCTGTAAGATTTGGCCTCTGGACAGTGTAAAAGAACAAAAAAAAATTATTCAGGAAGAGCATATATTTTATGAGTAGAAACAGCAATGCTAATTGAATTCTACAAAGAGACTATCATTGAAATGTGAAGAGCCTTTGAGCAAATTTATGGCCACATTATGYCTTCTTTTTGCATCCCATTGTGCTCATCTGGCTCATAACTTGGCTTCAAGAGCCAGATCCTCAGCTGCTATAAATTGATGYCATTCCATGGAAGACAGAGAATCTGCACTGATTTATACCAGCTGTGGACCAGGCATGATTCCTTCCTTCTATTTTTTCCCACTATTTGAAYGAAGGTATAGCCAGAAAAGCTACTATGGTCTAAGCAGCAGATGAATAAACATAGTTTGAAGCATATCCAGCATGGCTGTAGCATCTTTATTGTTTGAATAAAAAGAGAAGACCCAAACTACAACTGGAAGTCAATTAATTGGACATTCAGACACCTCCCCCAWGTTATTAGTCACCTATCATATATACAGCCACATTCAGCTCAGAATCATTTTAAATTTCATTTTATTTGTAGAAAACCAAGTGAAAAATGGGAATTTGTTCTGAGCACATTTAAATCTTGTGTATTTGGTTTTGTGGTTTTTGGTTGGTTTTTTGATTTGTTGGGTTTTTTGTTCCCAAATCAGTGAGTCATCATGTAGCTCTCTGAAGTTCTGTGTTGATTTTTGAAACTCAGGGTCTTTTGATAGAATTAAATTTTATTAGTGATGTTAAAATGTGAATTTCATGCATTTATGTACACAGTCTAACCTTGGGTGCTACACATTGGCTTCTGAAATCAGAGCTTCCGGTTTTATAACATTCACTCTTTTTTGTTGTATATTATATATTATTTTATATATATTTATCCTGCTTTATATGGATTTAGTCAACAGGAGCATCTTGAACTAAAACATGGAAATGAATATCATTATTATTTTTCCCTAGCAAAAACTCAGTGTTGTTTTTCTTTAGTAAAGTCTTCAGGATGAAGGCTGCTGGATTTATGAAAGTATTTCACAGCCCGAATGTTCAGCATGATTCATTCAAATTAAAGATTTTTATATCATGAGAAAATAAGATAGTACTTCCTGATACACTCTCTGCACTCTGACATATACCTGCAAAGCCCCAGATATACTTAGAAGAAACAGCAACTCTATTCTTCCCTTCTCCACAGAGTAATCTGTGAGATCTGCTGTGCATCAGATTGCCTCTGTCTGGATGGACCCTCAGCATGCTGAAAAGGGGCTCCTAAATTTTGGGTAGCACATCACATTACCCACTGCTGATGTTTCTCTGATACTCAGAATTATGAAAGCTTAAGGTGAACGTCAGATCATTGGAAAAATGTTTCTGATTGAAGATGTCTTGAAATTTCCTGACATAACACTGAGTTCTCTGGAATATGCCAAAAGCTGTACTCAACTGTATTGAAATACTGAAGTACCAACTCTGACTGGCTTTTTTTTTTTTTTTTTTTTTTTTTTTTTTTTTTTTTTTTTTTTTTTTTTTTTTAATACATTTTTTCCATTGAAAGAAGTTAACCAGGCAGGACAAATTAAGGATAAGGGGCTAATTTGTGGCTGGCTGATGCTGCCCCAAATGAAAGGTTCCAAGGATGTATCATTGGGAGAAGGGGTTCCCTCTTTAGGAGTGTGAGGAAGAAAATTAATATGAAAGAAGTTTTGAAAAATATTAAAAGCATCCCTTTGTGAGGTTTGTGGCTTTTAGGTAATTAATAGTAATAGATTATAAACTTTTTGTTGATTAAAACTGATCAGTTAATGAATAACTAATGTTTAGGTGGATCTGATTAATTACTACATAATTATCAACTGACTAATGATTAATAGTGATTATTAAATATTTTTTAAAATATTGAAAATTCATTATTTACATTTATAAACTATTACTTCAATACTTTAAATTGTAATTCTAATTTCCACTTCTAGTGTATCTGCAGTTAAATTATTTATCCCTTTCCCTATGCATCAATATCCATAGCCTCTAAAATGCAGATCAATCAAATTACAGGGCAATGAGCTCCTTGTTCTCTTTAAGAATCTATCTATGTGACTTTAAAATTCTTGGGTAAWTAGATGGAGCCTTTGGTTTGTCTGTAACATCCAGCCTCTGTAATTCCTGCTGGAATTTTTTAGCAACATTCTGCAAACAGAACATCGTCTTGGTTTTGAGGTGATATGCTTGTAATAATCTAAAATGCTACTTTATAACAGAAGTGTGGAAATGCCCATTATGTTATGCATTTAGTTTTCCATTCAAGGAAAAACAAAAGGTACCTCAACATAGTATRAAATGACAGCTATTAAGAGGGTAACAGGTGAGACATTAAAATGAAGCTTGTAGCAATTTTTTGGGGGAAAATTATTTCAGACTGAGTTGATAATTGTAAAACTCAGAGTTGGAGAAATAAGGAGTTAATAACCTCAGAGTTTTGAAGTCAACTGCTCTTATGGGAGGACAATGTGAAGTTTGAAAAGGGAAAAAAATTCCATGTTAAGAATTTAGATTAGACCCTTTTGAAATAAGCCCATAAACTACACGGTCTAGAGTAAATATGGCTGATCCCAAGCAAATGTGTATATGGCAAGAGAACCCTCAACAGCTCGTGATGAAGCTAAATTACGTCTATGAGCATTACATAGTGACATCAAATTTGGACCTGGTTAAACACTGGTTCCACTGAAACTGGAATTTTTGCTATTTACCACTTCATCAGCCTTCAGAAACYCAGAGCCTCTGAACCTCTCAGCTCCTGTGTGACCATGATCAGTGTCCCCAGACAAATAAAGAGGCACCAGCATTGTGTACAGATCTGAATTTTAGTCCTTTTTGTATTTAGTCACTTTGGTATTACCTCCTTAGGGACTTAAATACCAACAACAGGCATTTTGTTCTCTCCAGCTACTCACACTTTACAACTAATGAGAGACTTGGGCTCATATTTGAGTTCTGCCAAGGGAATCAGAAGCTTAAACACAGCAAAATCTTGGCCTGTCCTGCAAACCAGGTCCAGGCGTGTTTGCTCAGCGTTCTGTCATCGGTGTCTCTGGTACCGCTGGGTGAATTTTCTCATTTTATTTCTTGTGTGGAGTCAATAAGGGACTGAAATGTTCATGTCAAACATGATGGGCACAAGCACTGCAGCTCTGAATTCCATCCTGTGAGAGAGGCTCTGGATCTCTGTCCACTCAGATGGGCTCGAAGGCTCAAAGTCACTGCTGTCTCTCCCCATCACACCCACAACTATTCACTGTGCAGAGAGTGTGTTCACCCATTGCCATTCTGAAGATGTGCCAGTTCTTTGGTGTATGAAATGGAAAGTGACAGCAGGTTATAAAATTGTGATGGATGATTTAGGTGGCTGAATTCAGCTGTAAGCAATAAATGCTGAGCTCGGCAGAAACTACTAAAGGCAAAACTGCGAGTGATTTACTGGCAATTTAAAGCACATGAGATTTGTAATGCATGAGGCCCTCAGGCCCATCGCCTCTCTTCAGTAATGGGAAACAATATTTTGGTGAAAAATGGCATGTTTAGTTTCAACTTTGTGCTGCAAAATATRCAGTCAGCCTAGTTTTCTTCATTTCTAAGGGTGTAGCTATTTACATCTCATTCAAATTGCAAGTTTATGTTCAAAAAAAGTTGGCAATATTAATACTCCTTGAATGAGTTTTGTTATGAAGGAAAAATTGATACTTCAGGATAACTAAAACAGTGCAGTTTCAAACCTTCTGGTCTAAATGATTCACATTTTATCTTACGTATGATAAACTTGTGTGAGATTAACTCCATAGTGAGCCAATACAGCTATCCTTTGAAGGGAAAAAATGAAAATGTCATCTATTTCTGCACAAGTATCAATGCAGCTAAGCGGTTCAAATACTAATTCTCATTTAAGAGGGCAGTGGTGAGTGAAGGATGCTGGCATGAAGCTGAATACTGAGATATCACATATTTGGTGTGACAGAGATAAACTCCWTCCAGCTGGGGGCTTATGCTGAAGTTTTCCTAACATACCAGTTTTTAAGTTCACGAGACAACTTTTCAAAATATTGTCCCATTTCCAACAGTGAGCATGTGAAAATGGTGCAGTGAATGCCACAGTGAGTTTGGAGGATTTTAGGTATRATCCATGTCTTTGTTTTCCAAGGATGTTTAACCTAAACAAGGGAAGGCACAATAAACCTACTTCTGGATAGGTAAATGAATAGGTGAAAATTGTATCCATTCATCCTTTTGCAAATGAAGGTTAAAGCTCAGTTATAGGCAATGAAATTGAGCTTCTAATTTATTTTAATTAAATTAATTAATTAATGTAATGATAATTTTATTATGAATAATAATTAATTATCAAGTCTCTAGTTAAGACTTGAAACTTTTAAATCTTTATTTACCACAGTTAAACTCTGAAAATGTTTCTAAACAGAAATACAGGTTACTTGACACTACAAATCCTTAAGCTGGCAACATGAGACGGGATGGAGGAAGTTAAAGCTATGAACTAGATATTTATGCTTTTATCTTGAACCTGTTGAAACCATGGTAATACATCAATAATTTCTGTTCTGTCAGTGAAACCCCTCCTAAATTGGTCAATAGAAAGGATYAAAGATGAAAGGAAAGTAGTAAAAGCACTTTCTGTCGAGTGGCAATGTACATATCCACTTAAAATCAAGATTCCCATTACAAGGAACTATAACTATTGAGAGGTAGTTTTCATGTCCTACAATGACTTTTCCCCACACATTATTCATTAAAAAAAAAAAAAAATCAAAATCACAAAAGCTTTTACGAACTAAAACCTAAAGATAAATCAGACCGGTCAAAATTTCACCTTAGCTTCTGAATGGATCTTTTAAAAGTCTTGTTTCCATTTTTAAACAAAAGTTCCATTTATTTTTTCAGCAAAAGTTTTACATTTTAAAAGGTTGCATTGGACTTTTTTATTTGGAGTAATTTAGGAGTGGCAAAATGTTTAGATAACTAAAACAAATAAAAAGAAGATTGAATGATGAGAAAATATTTTTTTTTTTGATAGCATAGCAGGCGAAGACGTGAAGGATTATTGAGAGTCAAAACTGCTTTTAAAGAAGATGATCTCAATAATCAGGTTTAATGGCAATGAGAGAGAACATTTTACTAGGACTAGAATTGTTAGAGGAAAGGGTGGTGTAGAAGTTACATGAGATGTGGATCTTCAGAGGTGAGGGATGTCCAGAAAGGGCAGATATCACAAATGCTATAGAAAAAAAAAAAAAACAAGATTTAGGCACATTATACATTCATGGCATGAGAAAGCTCTGGATATGTTCACAATTGCTTTCCTTCTGTCACACAAAAGCAATTTCCGTCAGTCAAAGGCCATACTATATTTTCTTTTCCCATGTGTTGGTGCAGAAAGCAAGAGGTATTTTCAACCAGTTCTTCCACTTTTGATTTCTTCATTTTTAGAAATGTCTAAATATCCAAATCTTTGAAGGTTTTAAGCAATTTTCTTTTGACTTCTTTAATGCAACTTCCCCTTTTACTCTCCTCATCTACACTGAGGAGCTGCTTTATTTTTCCCAATTTTTATGAGCAGTGTGTTTACAACATTTTAAATCAAAGAGATTGGATTCTGGGATACTAGCGATTACTACTCTTTCTTATTCATACTTCAAAGGAACTTTAGAAATAGGAAAGGATTTGCAATTTATGCTCAATAATTGGAGCAGAGCACCTGCTAAGGTAGAATATTAGATTGCTTCATATAGTGACAAATGATGAGACAGTGATGTCCAATGAGTCTTGTAATGTAAATTGATTTCAGATTATTGTGGAGTCTCTCTTTTTTTGACAGTGATTGTGCAGACATTTATAGAAAGAGTTGGTGTGCACTAAATCCATGGGTTTTTTATGTGTTCAGGGTTTTAAGTAGCATGGTTTTAATGAAGATTGCTGAAGCTGTGACMATATAGAATTTACTTTGAGTAAAAATCTCTTCCATGCCAGGAGACTTCTTGTTTGTTTCTCCYCATGAGGGATATGGCCACAGTAGTTAGTTACTGTCATTTCACACTCTGGTTCCTGCTGAAAGATAGCAGTCACATTTTTCTTGCCTCTTTCTCTGGACTTSTGCCTGAAGTCTTTCTTCCATGGAACACTCCATTACAAAGTTGCTCAGAAACAGCAGGGAAGGAGCCAAAAGCTGCAGTGCCCAAAGAGCAGGGACCAGAGAGTGTGTTCCTGCTTAAAATGTACCCGGCAGTCAGATTAAATTGTGGCATGTATTGGCAGCAGAAACATTTCTGCAAGTGTTTAAACCCAGGGTAGTATTTATCATWCTATGTCAACCTATTTCAAAATTCCTGTTATAAAAATATAAAATCAACATCAAATCCAGATTTTGATTGTAAAGATTCTTTTTTAAGGGGACAGCAACAAAGGTAATAACTTTAATGGAACAGGGAATTTTCAGATCTGTTTTCCTCAAATCCCTTTTTTTAGGATAGATATCACCTTCTGCTTTGAATTTTAATAATGACAGTAGGTCTCAAGACTAATGTTGCTTGTTTTCAGAAATGATGCCATATGTGAATAGTATTTGAATTGAATTTTCTCTTTCAGGATAGGATGGAAAGACAGAGAAGGATTAAATAGTTTTTTTATAACATTTTTGTCAGTCATTTGAAATATTTCACACTTTAATAAAGGGCACAATAAATTCATAATCTGAAGGTTTGTCCTTTAGTCACTGAAAGCAAGAACTGCACAAAATAAAAATTTCAGAGCAAACTGCATGTGATCAGATTGTGTATTTCTCTTTATGTCTGCAATTTCTATTTGAAAATAAGGGGTACCATGTGTGCACATCTAAGCCTAATATTTTTAAAAGTCCCACCTTTGGGATCTTTAAATAGAAGATTGACTGTATTACATTACTTATTCTTTTGCTGATAATTACCCTGCAATCAAGAAAAAATAATATTAATAACTAATAGATTTGGAGGGACTTTGTGATTAGCAAGGACAGTCTCCTTTTATTATGAAAATTTGTTTTAAGTAAAACAGTGCTTAGAACATCAAACTGTACTTCTCTCTATTTGCTCAACCTGTACTACTTAAACATGGTTATTGAAAGACCAGTGTGATCTACTATAGATTACATCTTTAATTCTATATATTTGGATTACCTGAAATTGCTTTAATTAATCTGAGCATGATTAAAAACATAACTTCTACCACATATTTATCATTCTGGAAAGATTGTGCTGCTTTGCTGTACTCAGATACACAATATATATACCATGGTAAATTATGCTTAAAAATTGTTTTTCATGGTTATGTTCCTACTATATGAACTCAAATTATAATGAAAAATTATGAAAATGCTCATGAATAAAACTTTTAAGTTGGATTTAAAAATAGGGGCTTTTTTTGTCATAGTGCTGGAAATAGACTACAATTTTTTTTTTGTTGAGTACACTATTCTGTTGGATTAACTTCTTTTGTCTTTATGTATAAAATTCATTTATTCTTAATTAGGCAATAGTAATGTTCATGAGTGAGACCAAGACCACTCCTGGAAAAATTTTAGAAACAAATGAAAATATTTTTTCCAGAAATTAAGAACAATTAATTTGAAAAGCCTGATGAAGTCTTAATTACAGAGAATCTCTGCTGTGGAAATTCAAAACTGTGAGGTACTTGTCAAACTAAACAAAACAAAACAAAACAAAAACAAAACAAAACAAAACAAAACAAAACATCCTAAAGAATCTGAATAAGTCAATAGGAGCAATTTAATCTTAAGCACACACATACACCTGTGTATGTGTGTAAAGTGTACATCTTTAATCTATTTCTATAATTTGTATCTAATCTTTTCACAAATGAGTTTAACATTTAACTCCTGTAATAAGGACTGTTACAAGAAAAGATAAAAATTTGATATGTTTTCAGTAATTCTGCGGCATTTTTACAATATTTATTACACTATCCCTGAGATGTGGATGGAAATTATCTTTTTTCCCCCTAGCCATTTTGATATTAGTTCAATTTAGCTCTTAATTGTTCACTTTCTATTGTAACCTGTGATTTTTGCCTAATTGATTTCATTTGTGTGAATGCAGCAGAGAGGGGACTGATRTGCTTAAAGTAATCCATGTTCTTCACCATAGTGCTGAATCAAAACCACAATCAGATATAAAGCAGGGGTTTATCTCCAGGGTATTTAGTCTTGATCAATGTGAAAGGGTGGTGTTCTACATCTGTGGTTAATTATGGCTGTTTGRCAGTTTCACAAGATCACTGGGTTATCCTCAGCACCTTGGAATGGGGAAAAATGAGCTGCACATTTGTTTCAGCAAATTATCTCTTTATTTATGTGAGATCATGTGAGAGTTCTGATGGTTACTTCTACAGTTGTACTGAAAAATTCTTTGTTCACTTGTTTTGTGGTTAAGACTTCTGATGAAATCACAGGGCAGAATTCCCAGAATGGCCCTCCGAGTGTTTGGGACATTTCTTCAACCCAACTTCTGTAACATGAACCCAAAGTGCTCTGAACATTAAAAAAAATGAGAAAAAAACTAAGCAAAACTTTATTTAAAATATCATTCTATCTACCTCACATAGTGTAGGCACCTGGAATGTAAACAGAGTGATTCCACAAAGCAAGAATTTGCCATCCATGGGGGTTGTACCCTCACTGAGATTACTCCATCTGAATGACAGAGGAGCTTGGAGTAGTGCAGAAAAGAATGTTTTATTCTAAATTCAATCAAACTCTAAACACAAACCATTGTCTCAATGGTTCAGGAGATTTTAACACCTTTTGCCTATTCTTGTGACATTTACAAGCAATTCTGGCTTTATAGAATAGAAGTGCTAAAACAAAGGTCAAAATGACCACAAGATGCTGAAAGCATGGTCACCTGTATAGGAAATGTTTTGGAATGACATATTTTATTCTAGGTCTAAGGATTCATAATTTGTTTTAGTTTTGATACACCACCAAAARGTTCTTTGATTAAGTATTTTGTGTTATAGGTAGTAGCAGATTAACTTCTGCTGCTAAAATACTGAAAAAATTGTTTCATTTGGGAAGATATTTTACTCAGAAAAAAAAAAAAATCAGGAAGGATCTACAGAAAATTTCTTGATGTGGTCTTTCCAAGTTCTTGGGTTGAGTCTGTTGTTTTTACAATACTGAGAAGTCAAGTAAAATCCATGCAGGCTCTTCCATGATTTTAGGCTCTGTGCAATTTAACGTTCATTCCACTTTTCATCGACACAAGATGACAATGCCGATGAAAAGACATAATCTGCCACAGGTCCCTCAGATGGCAAATTTCAAAGGAAATCTGAACCCACAAGAGATAGTTCTGAGGGGCTTGAAGGAATGTGGAATGTTAAGTTGTTTTTACATGTCTCACCCCTTGACAGAACTCAAAATCTGGAGATGCACTACCTCTCCTTTCCTTCTGGTGTGAAAATGCCATTTCCCTGGGAGGGTAGGATATAGTGAAAGGACAACTTAGATACGGGAATTTCAAAACATTAAAGGAGTTTGTTCTCACAGTAATGAGCACAGCTCAACCCTTGTGATTTGAATCTGCCAAGGATCAATACTTGGCTAAAAAATGAGTGCACTTTGTAGGTTGAAATCATATAACCTTTTCAGGAATATTTGGYGTACCAATGATGTCATGCAGTGTCTCATTTTGTCACTTTCAGCACAAAATAAGTGGCATTTCTTTTCCAGTTTTTAATCCCTTTTGTAAAAACCTTCCTTTGTCAGGGTGGGTCATTTCCTAAAATAAAATAAATTGGAGCAAGAAATATTGAAAAAAACTTTATTAGAAAATGTAAAAAACACCTCTCTTGATTTTTTTCTACCCTTCTTTAACCAAAGTTCATTTGAATTCACAAATAATTTGCATCTTTCTCCCTTTCTAAAACTAGACATTCACTGAAAAAAAATTCTCAGTTGAAAGAAAGTTAAAAAACCTTGTATACTTCTGAGGAAGCAGGCACAGTCATAGAAATATAGAATTTTACTGGGAATTCTGTTCCTTGTCATCTCCTGAGTAACTGGAACTATCACAATTTTAATGAAAGCAAATGAACCCTGTTTAGACTGTCTCTGTTTGAAAATGAGCAGAGGTATTTCTGCCTTTTACCCACTCCATTTGTAAAGAAGTTCCCCTCTCTACCAACAGGATCACAAATTTCACCTTATTTTTAATCATCATCCTTGAGTAGCTCCAAGCAATTTATATGCATGAACCTTTTAATTGACTTAAGATGCCTTTCTGAGGAGGATAAGAATTAGTTATGAGGCATTACTAAATAGGTCAATTCCCAKGGTGTTATAGTCTCTGGATAGTCCTCCATTTTATGCATAAAAAAGCAAAGGGTTTTCTTACCATGTCTTTAATGTGTAGAAACCTTATGTTKTCTGTGAAATCAGAAGAGGAAGACAGAATTATTATTTTAACTGAGTTATTACCCAGAACCTCACAAAAAGATATAGATTGTAGCCAAACAAACCACGGAGATTACTGGCAAAGCTGACAGAGGAACCATTGCCACGACAGTTTTATCAGGGAAGAGAATGGGAATACCTATTTACTCCATGAGGGTAAATATTCCTACCAAAACTCTCCCAAAGGGAATAAATTTCAACCTACCAATAAAGGGGATAAATYCCAGAGAATTTGATAGTGAATAAAAACTAATTATATAGTATTTAATTGAAAAGCATTTGTCTTGGCTTCCTTCCAAGCCTCTTGTGTAATTATACAACTTTCTTGCTGGTCTTTTGGCTGAGCTCCAGTAAAACATACTGAGTATRTAAAAAGTATGAAAACTATATCCTGCATGAGGGATGTGGACTCAGTGGTCTGAAAGGTTTTTGCTGCAGCCACSGTGTTTCCATGACCACCTTTCAAATTAGCAGTAAGTTTTCATCCCCTAACACCAGAAATAAAATCCTCTCTTGGAAGGTATGTGTTGATTTTGTTTCTCTCTCTTCAMAGTTAGCCACTTCCTCCARCTGACTAAATCATCCATCTTGGCTSTCTCAAAGGAGMTATTGTCATATTTCTTTTCCCAGTTCACCACTTTTTGTGTGGACATCACTGTGGCATTTGATGGGGAAGACAGGCAGCTTCGAACAGGGCTCTACTTGRAAACTTGAGCCAGAAATACAAGAAGAACATTGGTGTTTGTTGTGAGCTATGAAAATTGTTCAGATACCCATGAAGGAGTGATTGACTAAACTCCCTCATTCTTGGTCCACATAAACACCCAGATTCCATTTCCCTACTGTTGACCCATTTCAAAAGACAACCAGAGTGTTGCACCTTTGCACAGAAAGACTTACACTGATTGTCCTCATGCATTTACCTCAGAGCAATAGGARCTTTAAATGGTTTTATATTTCATTACACTTTTACAGCTGTTGAGCTGGGCAATGGTGATGATGAGGGATATTTTGCCAGCCATAAACAGATGGAGCTTTACTGTGCAAAATGCTGTGAGGATGGACAGTGGGTGAAATACCAGACTAGGCTGAATGTTCTGCTGATAGTTCTTCAGAAGCTGGTATCTCAGAATGTTTGTCATCCTAAAAGTGTATTAATTGTGTTCTACTGGGCAGAAAATACGGACCCAGCCATTTGTATCAGAAAAGTTGTTGTTCCATTTAATAGCMCTGCAGAATACCTTAGGTGGCCTGTACATAGGCAGTATAGAAATACAAAATGTTATGCATAGAAGAAGATGCAAAACTAATCAGTTAGTAAAAATAAACAGATAAAATTTTATGTCGTTTGGAAACCTAAGATTTCCCAGCAGATTGCAGAACTCAGAAAAACAGAGGTGGACAGGACAAGTGTTTGTCCTAACATTGACATGAATGTTTCTAGTTCTCCATGTGATCTAGCAAACATTGTCTCTACCTGGTAAAACCCCATCAGGTTATAGTGTTAGTGTCCAGAYTCAATACCATTCACAAGAATAATTATGCTTACAGGTTGTATTTTAAAAGATGTATTAAAACAGTACCTGAGCCATTAACCARCACATGAACATCCATGTAAGAACATATAAATATTTCTGTATCATATGTACCTAGATTTTCCATCCTAATTGTAGTTTAATGACGTGCAGTATCACTATAGGACTAACAGAGCACTGGCCAGCACCCATTTTTCTTCCACATATATTTCCTTCTCTAACACAATGAATTATATTACAAAATGTTTTCCGTGATTTCTGTCTTTGCTGCTTTGCCTTTTTTTCATTTTACCTGTGCCTTTTTGACAAAAGCATCCCAAAAGCACTATGCTTACTACAGTCAGTACTGAAAAGAAAAATAAGTAAAAAAYGTTAAAACATAAACTGCAAAGATATTCCTACTGGAAGCAGGAAGGCTTCTAGAAAACAAATGAAGTTTTCAGTGTGCAATGAGCATGGAAGAGATTATTCTCTTCCCCCATGAAGCTTATGATGCAAMACCCCCAGCCTATAAACAGTTATGTAAATGCTTAATTTGCAGCATATGAGTCATCTCAGGGCTTGCAGAGTGTTGAGCAGTTTCCTCATTGCAGAAATATAGCCCAGACCAGAGTGATAACAAGGGTTCTTTGCTAAGGTTCCACGAGCAATTTGTTTAGAGCCCTTTCCAGTGTCTARCCATTCTGATTTTATTTCTTCTTTTCCTAAGAAGTTGAAAGTAATATTGCCCTACAGATTATACTGAATTAAACTTGACACCCTTTATATAAAGGGATTAATAAATATTCCCTTTTTTTCACACTTCTTCAAGTAGCCTGCCAAAAACAAGTGACCTCTTTGAGGAACAGATGAAGGAATAGTGAGCGAAGAAATGAGCAATCACAAATATAACTAGCRGTGCTTGTTATCACAGTGACATTTYCTGGCCCCMACCAGAAGGAGGTTCCATTGCAATTTTAATCTGATTTTCAGGGAAGAAACAGTTTTGGTAAATCTACAGTTATAGCACCAATGGGGTTCAGAATAAATAAACTCTGGTACAGAAGGAGTACAGATGATGCAATACAGCATTTTACAACTGTAATGCTTTAGGATYTTAGCTATTATTTTCTGAGTATTGGTTTACTCTGAGACACACTCAGGCCTACCCATTCTTTCAGCTGATGCTGGGGAGTTTCTGCTGTGGAATCTCATCTTGCTGCCCTTGTAGTTTAATTAAACTAAACAAAGAATTACAGGACAAATCTCTCTGAGCCCTGGTGGCAGGTAAATTAGAACAAAAGGTGACAGAAAGTATCCAAAAGTCCTACAGAACATATGTAATAGTACTGGAACTACACCTAACTCTCAAGGTCAGTAATTTTTGAGAAATCATRGTCTAAGCCAGAACAAATGGGCCTCACAGCATTTTGGTAAATCAAACATCTTAGATTTATGGCAAGTCAGTGAAGATGCCCAAGCTTACAATGCCCTGGTCTTTAACATTGACAGCCATGCAGGATGTTTCATACCTGATCTGTAGAGCTGGAAGTCTGAATTTCCTGTGGACTAAAATTATCATCTTGGAAGAAGCCTCAATGCCCAACATGATCAGTGTGCCACTGATCTTGGTGTTTCCTGGGTCTTGGCGAGGCAGGTCCACAAGCTACAGCTTTGAGAAGCTCAAGCTGGACTTTCAAGATCTGTGTTCCCAGGCAGAAAGCCATGTAAGACTTTCCAACATTTATATTAAACTTTATAGCAGGAAAGCCTTGGGATCCCCACCTCCAAGAAATTTACTCTCCTTAACAGGGTTTTAAAACTCTGGGAACATAGTTGGTCCAAGTGGGTTGTCAAACTTCTTCCTGAATCACTTGAATTCAGATTCTGCAGCTCCTGGCAGAGAACTCAAAACCTTGTTTAACATGCCAGCCATGCTTTTGTGACTATCCTGGTCTAACAGGTCTGAGGTACTGATCTATTCAAATTAAATAAACTAGCAAACAGGAAAAAAATCAATAAAACAAAATGGCAAATATTTTTAATCAGAAATCCTGTCTCCTGGAAATCTCTGCTTTTCATCCCACAGTCTAAGCAACAGAAAATTAACTCTGTTGAACCCAGTGTGTCGAGTCCGTGAATTATGCATTTATGGTCAGTTGATAAATAAAACTGTAAAAATACTACTGAAGATATTATTTTATTCTTGTCTAACCAATTTAACAATTTGCCTTTGTAATTTAAAATAATCTATTGGAGCTTCTTATGTTCCCACTTAGTGAAATGGTGAGCTAATAGCTCTGCACGTTTTGTCTTTCTTAGTGAAAATCTGTGGGTTTGCAATTCTTTACACAAACAAGAGCTCATCTGCAATATCTTCCATGTCACCAAGATAAGTTTTTATTCATAACAGTGACATTTGAGTAACTAATAGCTTTTTAATAGAAATACCTCTACAATGAGTATAGAAAGCAGAATTTTTTCCTTCAAAGTCTTCATTTATGCAGAAAATGTCATGTCAACCTTTTTCTTCTGCCTTTTCGACAAATGATCTTTTCAAACTTAAATTTCAGATTCATTCTAATATGTAACCTGCTAATCATATTAGGGATGATTCATTTAATTCAGAATGGCAAACTGCTGCTCTTAGCTAGTTCTTGTTAGTAATGCCACTCTTAAACCTACAGCAGAAGAATCTTTCTCAAGGATGAAGCAAAGTAGCTGCTCTCAGCCATTTCTCCCACATCTCTTCTGAAGTCTTTTGTTTTATTTTGTTGACTTTTTTTTTTTTAATTTTTTTATTATCACACCTCAGACAAAGYAATTTCATAATATTTGATGATCTCTTTTGTTAGGGACTTGGAGGGTTCCAGCCTTCCAAACTTTGTGTGAAGACAAAGGTGTTAAGATGAGTCTCCATATGAGCAGGGTTCAGGCTGCCCCTCTCCTCTCCTGGGTGCTGGAGATGAAGGTCTGGAGTTTTCTCCAGGCAGGGAGGTACCGGTGATTTCAGGACACCATCAGAGTGGGGAGGAGGGATGGGATGAGGCAGGGTGGCCAAAGAGTGACAAAAAAGAATAGATACAAAACACACAAAAAGTGGGTGAAAAAAACAGAGAGAAAGAAGAAGTTTATTGTGGGACAAGCCTCTTTTATCCACTTTAGCAACCAGAGTATACATTTGTGTCAAACATACATTGGTTAAGAGACAGCTGTTTAATTAGTAAGCAGTACATCATTGGTGAGTTTGCAAAAGCTACAGTATTAGTAATGYTTAWAATTTCCAGTCACCTGCGTTAYCAATTCTACATTCCAATCTCCTTTTCTCAACAGTAGCCAAGGTTGTGTTATTCCTCCTCCATGTARGCTGTTAACAYTCCYTTTCTTTTCCCAGGMCTCAGTCATACACAATAATTGGCTGAGTTTCAGAATCAGGGCTTGTGGGGCCACTTTTTTCCCCCACAGCAGGGGTGGCTGTGGAAACAGGAATGCCTGGAGGCTTTGTTTTGAGGAGAAACAGCAATATCCTCCTCATTCAGCTCAGAGGTTTTTTTTGGTAGCTGCTTTTAGGCTGTTGCAGTGGCACTGGCAGGTGCCTGTAGCCCATCTTTAAAGGGTACCTTATTAACATCATCCAGCTTTCCATGTACATACCCTTAAAAGGGTCAGGTCCTAACCGCAAAAGCAATCTTTCTCTGCTTCTCAGCTACTCCTTCAACAAYACTGGCCTAAACATTCAAAATGGAAATAGATTTTACAAGAATTCCTTATTGCAGTGAAAGGGGGAAAAAATGAGCAGGACATTGAAAAGTTATTGCTGCTCCATCGAATTAACTTTTCCCTCACACTCATCAGGGCAGGTGTTCATTTTAGAGGCTGGCTGAAAGGAAATAGAAAAGATAGAGGACCAAGCAGCCTTTGTCATCCTATTACCTGCCTTTGACACCAAGGAAGTGCTGSCTGCCATTTCAGTCTTGAAAAAATCCTCACTTCACTTTAAATAACCACATAAAATAGGAGCAATTTTGCCTCTTTTCCCTCTGCCTTTTATTATTTTCCTCTGGTTTTTTTTCATGCTTCTTAAATGATTTCATTATTTAGCAGTAAACTTTTAAAAGTGTTTTAGGACAAAATTTTATGTATAGTTGAACATACTTGCTATTCAGAATGTAATGCATTTTAAAAAAATCCTAAACAGCTCTTTCCAAAATTTTTTTAGCTATCTTTGATTATTCTGAGAGTGGAGAAAATAAATGATAACAAGTTGAGAGCAAAGCACTCAGTTGGATAAAATCACTTAGCTTCTTATCATACCAATAAATTTACATCTTTTAAATTCAGATACAAATGCATGCTTTCTTTGAAAAGTACATTGCAAACTTCCATCAAAAGGCTTGTTTTCTTTTTTTTTTTTTTTTGTATCCCAGTGTTAATGAAGCTGCTTCGTGGTCCTATTTTATATGCACATCCTGTTAGAACAGAAAGACTAACTGCTTACAAAGGACAGCCATGTGATCTTGTTTTTTATTATTTTCATTGCTGTAGTTAAAGCCTGTCAAAATTTKCATCACAAAATTAAGGTTGTTTTCAGGGACTATGACACCATAGCAAGATATTTGCCTCTCATGGTATTGAATGGTAAAGTTACAGGRTGCTGAGGGAGTAGATCTGTGCTCTGATTCAATATGGGTGGCTGTTTCCTTTCCCACTTTTTGTGTTTGTGGATCAATGGTACTAAATTACCATTACAGTGTTTTAAAGTGGTTTCTTTCTTCTCGCTATTCTCACTTCAGATAATCCATTTGACTTCCCTTAAGTATGGATTTCAACTCAATTGAGAGTGTTCACTGTACATGTATAGGAAACTTCCTGTGTATGTGGTCATGCAATGCTGAATGCTTAATGCCATCCTTTTGGACTGTTTTATAAATAATACTCATTTTCATGTCTACATTTATTACACATTTTTAGTGGGATGGGTAGCATTTAGATGGCAAAGGACTGAAAGTAAACACTGCACTAAGCACTTTCTAAAAATCCATCAGTGTTTTACCATCCAGTAGTTTGTAACAACACTTGCAATCAATACCTGTAGGTGCAATGGCATTTAGAGATGGTGATGGGCTGTGGAGTGCAAGGGTTAATTAACACACCCTCTTCTTCTTCCCCAGACTAAAATTCAGCCTCTGAGCCACAAATGGCTTTTGCAAAGTTGCTCTGGTCCCTAGTGGACAGATGCCCACATTAAAATTCCTGCATGATGCAGCTTGGGGTGAGTGGCAGCCTCAGCTCTGGGGGACTGGGTGAGCAGTGGCACCCACAGCTCTGCAGAGACCTGTGCTGTCACAGACACCAGCCTGCCACCTCTCTCCTTGCTCAGTTTGTATCATAAATATTGCACAATGAATATTTGTCTCTGTTCCTGTAACCAGCAGCTGTCGTACCTTATATTTCTATTGTCACTCAAACTCTGCTTTCAGTCCTTGCTTTGAGACTTGCAAAAACTGTTAAAAGCACAAACAACATTGTAGACGGTGCTCTGTATTCCCAGGGCTTGAATGGAACAAGGTGAAATTTTCCTTCACTTTCTTCTGTTTTTTTTTAGAAATGCCATAACTC
>NW_026623478.1:863607-876386 GCF_030028575.1 Malurus melanocephalus
TAGATTGTTCAGGAAATTCACATTTAAATAAGTAAAGAGGATTAATATCTTTCTTGCTGACCTCAAGCACTTGGCCTCAGACACAGGAGCCCTAAATGTCTCGGTTTTGCTGTCAGGACCCTCTGATGTGCAACCATGGAAATTAAAGGAGAATGAAAATGGACTAGAGAAATGAGGCCCACATGGCCGCTGCAAGAAGAGAAATAATTTCCTCCTTCCTGCTGTTCAGACTTTCCAGTATTCAAGAGTATCTCCTCTTGACAAAAATATGCAAGAAACCAAAATAATTTGATGATTAATTGTTCTTGAGAAGGAAGTTGTTTTGGGAGATTCACATTTTATGATGCACCTACTTCAAACACAGGTGGGGACAGCAGGCTGTGTTTCTTCTTGCAGTATCTCCATTTTGGCCAGGTCATTTTCCTGTTAAAGAGTGACTGCCAACTGTGGGGGAAAAAAGTGGCCCCACAAGCCCTGATTCTGAAACTCAGCCAATTATTGTGTATGACTGAGGCCTGGGAAAACAAAGGGAGTGTTAACAGCCTACATGGAGGAGGAATAACACATCCTTGGCTACTGTTGAGAAAAGGAGATTGGAATGTAGAATTGATAACGCAGGTGACTGGAAATTATAAACATTACTAATACTGTAGCTTTTGCAAACTCACCAATTATGTTCTGATTACTAATTAAACAGCTGTCTCTTAACCAATGTATGTTTGACACAAATGTATACTCTGGTTGCTCAAATAGATAAAAGAGGTTTGTCCCACAATAAAGTACTTCCTTCTCTCTGTTTTTTTTCACCCACTTTTGTGTGTTTTGTATCTATTCTTTTTTGTCACTGTTTGGCCAGCAGCGACAGCCAACGTGCAGCCAGCCCTTGAGCAGGTTTTTTTGAGGAGTACAAGAACAATTCCTCCCTTCTGGCCCATGGGATGCAATAGCTACAATCTGCAGAGGGAAATGAAGTTCCCAGGTCCTCACCCAGCTCAGAGTGKGRGAAGGGGTTGGGAGCAGCAGTCAGRCCCTGCCATGGAAAAGGAGTTTCCATACAGAGTGAGGAGGGTGGAGATGTGTGGCACTGAAGTGTGTGGCAGGAATCCTGCCTTTGGCCAGACAAATCTTTTTCCATATGGGAATTCTTGTTGTGATTCAGGTCTCCTGCTCCACCTGCTCCACAGGTCAGAAAGTAGGGCACAGCATCAAGAATTCATGCTTGCCTCTTTTCCTTTAAGTACATATGTAGTGCTGGATGGATTTTTTATTCCATTGGTGGCATTYGTGCAGCTGCCTTCACTAAGAGTTGTCTGTCAATCTGCAATTATATTGAGGTATAATCTAAAAAATGCCTGTCTGCCTTTCATGTRGAAAGGAAGCTGATCAATGGCAGTGGATTATTGCAGCCTGTGCATGGTCCAGGAGTACAGCAAATGAGTTTCTCCATTTACATCTTTTTGAATGAGAGGGTTTTGTTCTAATGGATTTTGTTTCAGTGTTTTCTTAGGAAAGCTGGGGTCTAACACATTCAAGAGAAACAGAAAGACTACATGATGGAATGACTACTGTGTAAAAGCTGAAAATCTGATGCTGTTAGGAACAGCACGCATTTCCATTTTTATGCAATAGAAACATTTGATGTGTTAGGATTTTTAAATTATATAAACAGATATTAGTCCATATGATATTTAATTAAATGACAATTTTTTTTTCTAGGATTATGCTAAGAATTCATATTTTCTCTGTCCCCTTCTGGATATTAGGTGGGAAAACCATGATTTAAAATAGAAGCACATTTAAACTGTGTTAATATCTCACTCTTTTTCATTATTTTGTTCACATAGAAAAATCTGGTATAAATAAACATAAAATTCCTTTCTACCTCAGAGGCTYTACTGAATTAAAACTGAAAGTTGTTGTTGATTTTATTTATCTGTTTTCTTAGTAATCTGTAGGTTCAGTTCATCGAGGCTTCAATTTTCAGTGTTTTTTAATGGCTTTCCTGGTGAAAATTTGAACACTCTAGTGATTTCACGTATTTTTTAACCAAATTAAAGTCTTTTTTATTTGCATAATAAATGTGGTTTATTTCAATTGTATTTATCCTGTTGTGCCACWTTGCTTCATGGGAGCAGTAGTTTTCCCTGTTCAAATGTTTGTCAAACTAGTCTGGGTCTTTCCTAAATGACATTTTCCATCATATGATCTGACAGAACAGATAAATTCATTAAAATCTTAGAACTGCTAATATTTTCAGTGTGTCCTGAAGAGAAAGAACACCAGAGGAAGATACAGTGTTTAATTATTTGTTTATAATTTGGAGTCTCAATTTCCTCAGTACTCACCTGTGACACTCTTCAGGCTACTTTCAAAAGCTCTATTTTTTAAAAAAATCTTCCTTATGCAGCCCATCTTTACAGCATTTTTCAGGATACCTTCTTACCCAAATAATTCCCTGCAGCCTACTCAGTTCATGGTATATTTGCTTATAGCAAGCAAAAGAAGGAAAAGAAAGGAAAAAGAAGAGCAAAGAAAGGAAAAGAAGGAGAGAGAGGATGACCAATGGAAAATGAATTCACAACTTATTATTTAGTATATATGTGTAACTCCAAAGCTGAGAATTTGATACATGCACTCAAATTACCTAATGATAGTACAAACACTTCACTCCCTCCTTCCAAAGCAGTTAAAGAGCAGCTATTCTCAGACATTCCAATAAAACACATTTTCTAGTGCTGTTCATTAAATTCTATGTCCAAAGACATCAGCTARATGAACAGTTGGGGGGCTGAAGTAGCCACAAGAAGTTGAATTTGTATTTAACCTGAATTGACAAGTCTGTTCCTTAAGATTTTTAATATTTRCATTTAAGTGTGAWCTGACATATTTAATTGTTTGCAAARTTTGTAAAAATAAGTAGGTTATTCACCATTACCTAGAATCCAGAACATCATCTGCTTTTCTTTGTACAGAAAGTGTTGTGCAGTGCACCTGAGAGGGCGGATGGACAAGGTACTGGTTGGGATGATTTAT
The DNA here is from genome assembly GCF_030028575.1 of Malurus melanocephalus. Lineage (NCBI taxonomy): Eukaryota > Metazoa > Chordata > Aves > Passeriformes > Maluridae > Malurus > Malurus melanocephalus. The sequence goes on from NW_026623478.1 coordinate 866,641, forward strand.
GAGCAGAATTTTCTGTCATGGACTAACACCCACTAGAGACCAAAGCAAACCCACTACGTTTTGTTCACAAAGAAGAGAAAAACAGGATTTAGGAAAAAAAAAGAACAACCTCTACAGCAAGACTTTTGAGTCCTTTTATGTGCTGGAACAACACTCTTCAGGATTTAAAAAAAAAATAAAAAAAGTCGATTACATCTACAGTTTTCACAAGCAAAAGAAAGTAAAGTGGAAAGGGAGCTGTGGTATTGTCTGTTATTCAGGTTGTTCCTCAGTGAAACAAGCCTGAGTTCTGACCAAGAGAGCCACTGAAATCACCCTCTGAGCCTGCTGCTGCTTTACCTCTGGGTTCTGTTTGGGATGAGAAATATATAGTGAAAGACATGAAATGTCTTTCCTAACTAAATTATTTAGAAAATTATTTAGAAAAATTAATTAGAAATATTGTTTGAGCTTTGTAGTTTCTTGAGGCCCAGAGTCACCCACAGAACTCCAGGAGCTTACAGGTCTTATTGCATTTCTTCTCAGTATATATTCTTTTCAGAGGAACATACATAGATTATTTTTTTTTAATATTTTTTCTGATATAAACTCTCTGAATTGTGATGACCTTAAATAGGAAAACCCTCTGTTTTTCTAGGAGTTTTCCAAAATATGAGCCAGAGCAGGACTTCACAAAGCCAAAGACACAATGCTTCTTGGTTTCAGAGACTGCTGAGGGGCAGTGGCAGCCCCAGGTGACTTTTCAGGCACAGGAAGAGGCCACACAGCCCCTTCTGGGACCCCTTATGGACTCCTTTGTGCAATGGGATTTTTGGACTATCAGTTAAGGTTGTTTTTTTTACCATGTAACATCATTAAAATGCAAAAACCACACCACCATAATCAAAGGCAGTGTGGTTTAAACAGAATCCGGAAACAAAACACTGAACAATATAAAGGTGTGCATGGTATGAACGATTTAAAGCTCCCAAAGCATCAGTCTGTAAGAGCTAACAAACGTGAAGTTTGACATTTAGAACCACCTCTCTTCTTTTATTTTTCAATTGGAGAGATTTTGTTACCTAGGATATTTTCTTGTGACTTATACCTAAAAACAGCTAAGCTTTTAAAATAGAAATTATCTTTTCATCTCACAGAGAGGGCACAGTAMAAAAGTGTTTATAAATGCACTTGTTAAATAAAGGAGAAAATAGAAGCTTCTAAGTCAAGCTCGTAAAACAATTGCAGTGGCTTTCCTTTTCTATAGCAATACTTGTGATARTTGTCTCCCACTCCAGCCTCTACTTCTGAAGAGGAAAGAGAAAAATACTCACTGAAAAGCTAATTTATCAGCCTGACATTACCATCTATCAAGAGGAGAGGCCTGCTGTTAGGAAAATCAAGATTATTGGTTCAGGGGTTTTGTTACCTCTTGTGAAATGAGGGCAAGTTTAACAATCTACGTACCTGAGAGATATTCTGGACATTTTGAGCCCCAAGTCTCATMCATCACTTCTTTTTCTTCAGTCTGCTCTGGTGGGTGCTGTCTTCATTGACTCTCTCTCTCTCTGACAGTCCTGCTGCTGGGGACCATTCAGAGCAGAAAAGATTTTGGTTGCTTTTCCTTCAAAAGCTACAAATCAGCCCACTASAAAATTTTAATAGTTAGATCTTGTTACGTATATTTCAGCTCAATGCCTTGTAAAGTGTTTCAGGCTTCAATTTCTTGGGGCTGATTGCAGGAACACACAGACACCTCCTGTAGGTGTTCTGCTGTTGAGCTGGAATTCAGCAGATGGAAACCCTGGAAGGCAAAAGGCTTTTCATATGGTAACAAGTAACTATGAGCAGGTGAATGAGTTTAGCTCTATGGAAAATGAGAACTATTTGCTTAGTAAAAAGAACAACAAAGAAAAATTTAATGAAACAGAGGTAGGCTTTCTTTTTCTTTACAACTTAAAAAAAATCCCTCAGAAATTGAAGGAAGGGATTTGTTTAAACTCTCATATAAATAGTGATATTTGCAAATTCAATAAAAGGTCAAAAACTACAATGACTCTCTGGTCTTGTTGAAAACCTTCTGCTGATGTTTTTTCATTGTGGGGGAATGGTACTGCACACTCTAAGTTTACACAATTTTGGCCTGAAGGACTTACTCAAAATGTGATTTAGATTCCAGCCCAATCAAAATTCCACTCTGTACCACAGCAAAATATGGACAGGCCTATTAATGAAGAAATATAGCTGTGTAATCACATTCAGCACTTTGTATGATGCTTGCATGATAACATTTAGTGGAATGATTATACCAAGCCTTTCAGACTTACATGCACAGAATTCAAAGCAGAGGGAATTTGCACATTGTATCTTCACAATTGTAGGGATACAAGACCTAATRGCTTGCCAAAAACTTGAAAAAACTGCTACTCAGTGAAGAAAATAGAATTTTGCAGTTCCCAGGTTGCAGTTACATTTCAGAAAAGAGTATTTTTTTCTTTGCTCAGTTTTATTTTAGCTTTGGTTTGTTGTCTTCTTTTTTTTTAAAATTTGTCCTAATCTGCCTTATGAAACATGCAGCAAGACACTTACATTATGTTAAGGGTGTACAAGATATCAGGATACAAGGATATGTGTGTAAACTGGAGGGCAGAAAGCAGCAGGTGGTGCTTTGTGGAAGATTCCAGAGGAATCTCTGCACTTCATCCTGCTCTGAGAGAATTCTTACAGATCAGCAGTGTATGATCATATGATCGAGTCACAGCTGAAAACTATATGGTACCTCTTTTTTTTTTTCTTTTTAATTTATTTTTTTCTTAATGACATTTGCATAAAGGTTTTCAAGAACTGCTGAATTTTTTTAGGACACAAGACTTCTCTGAAAATGAGAGCAGCTGATATTTACCTGCCCGCTGGCCTTGTCAGATGACGTTGGCAAAACCAATTTTCTGCCAATGCTGATCTGTCACACCTAGGAAGTTAACAGCTTTCACAACCCTCCTCGTGGAAGACTGATTTTTTTTCAGTATTTTTTCTCAAATTCGAATGGAAAGAATAGCATTTAACTCTTACATGCAAGATTTTGATTCCATCTGTCTTAGCCTTTTACAATTTCATTTGAGACAATAATATTACAAATAAATGGCATACTTGTGAGTGTGTATCTATTACTTAGATATTTCTTGTACATATTTTTTATAAATTGTTTRCATTGCAATAAAAGAAAGTCCCACATTTAAGTGCACTTAACATTTTCACTCTTTTGGCCCTCGGTGTTACCAGATGTTGAACATGTCACTCAAACACGTCCAAAATATCTAACTTCCAAAATATCTTCCAAAATACGTCTTTGAAAGATCTCCTAAAAAGAGGTTGGGGAGCATGTCTGATCATTACATTGCTGCCAACAGAAATGGTTTCCTTCAGAGAAGAATCTGTCAAATCTCAGGCTGGGAAGGTGCTCTATGGTGTACGAGTGATGGCACAAATGGGATTTCAGCTGACCATACAAGATGGCATTTCACCAACCACAAAGCATTCGCTGTTTGCTAATTACAACCAGCACGTTCTTAGCGGGCTGATGTTTTTAATTAGAACTTACACACTAGGAATTTATTATTTTAATAATGTTTGGAAGTTAGGCAGTGCCCTCTGCTGGGTAYAGGCCCCCATAGCAGTAGTGTGCAAAGCGYCCCAAATGTTGACAATTCAKRAAAWKAAWWWWAAATCTGTGTTGTTCTGCTCAAGGGATTTGCTGGTTCCAAGGAAGAACACCTTATTGTGGTCTCTTCTTGCRTTCTGCTCTACTTGGAAGCGTACTGTGCAACAAAAACTGGTCTCGGTTTGGATGGCAAAGAGCTTTTGACTAATTAAGTTTGAACCCAGTTGGCTTGAGCTGACAGTGTGACTTTATCACAGTGAGCAGCAGGAACATGCAGTGCTACACATTCCAACTTTTACAAAAATAAWCTCAATATTGTAAGAGCATATTCATCGTCAGAAGTACGGGTGATGGAAAAATATGCAGTTGGATTTTCTTCTTTTGTGTTCTCTTGCTTGCCTTTATTCCCTTACTTCATAGTTAAAAAATTATAATTTTAGTAAAAAGTCAAAAGTGTTATTTTTCTCTTAATACTTTCTTTAAGGTGCTTGGATATTTTTTTTTTTTGAGGGGGAGCCAATAAAAATAGCAGCTCTGTAAGTTTTGCTTAATAATTCTATTCTAATGCATTTGGACTTTTCCAGGGTCCATCGAAAAAACACAAAACAAAACAAAAAACCACAACAAACAAACCCAAATCAAAACAAAGCAGTTTACCCAGGGTGTAACTTTGCATCTCACACCAAAGGGGACAGGGAGAGATTAATTTCCCTAGTAATTTAATTGAAAACATTTAATAAATTTAAAATATGAATTTAGAATCCTTCAAAAATAGACTACAAAACTGTAATAATCCAGTATTTACAGAAAAATTTAAACTGGTGGCATAGAAATCATTATATACCCACTCATGAAACTTTTATGACTTTCAGATCTCTGTTTTTTCTCAGTAAACAAAACACACGGAGGGAAACTGTTGCCTARGGTTAACTGTGAGGGATTTCTTTTAATTGATTGACAGGTTGTTTATACCTTAGCTTAAAGATGAGGCAAAGCAGCTCTTGTATTTATTATATGTTGCATGTTTTCTACAAGTCTGCAGGCTTTTAAAAGYAGATTGTCCATGYAGAGGAGCTGCTCTGTGCCAAAATMGAGATCATATCTGCTCACTTCAAAGATGCACTTCCAGGGAAAAAATGCATCCCCTCCTACAGCTCACACTCACTCGCTCTCATTTCAGCAGCTCTGGAGTAGAGATCGAGATTTTGCTCCCAAAATATTGAATGAACTTCCCACTGGCTTCTTGTGAGCATTGGGCAAGGCAGACAGGGCAGGTAATTTATGGCCAAAGYCCCAGCGTGCTAATGGCCTTCACTGGGTAACTGCAGTCAACACTACTCCTAATTGCCATTACACCCTTCCTAATTTATTTCTCAGTTTCAACTATTTCATGTTAAAGAGGAACTTCAGATTCTGTTTTTAAAGATACGTTTGCATGTTTTATTTAAGGGCAAAACTTCTTTGAGGATTTAATAAGGAAAGCAGCCTTAATCTTACAAACATTTTTTTTTAATATTTTTTGCCCTTAAGAGAAGATGTTTATTTTTAAAAAAACAAAACTACGCTCATAATATTCACCTGTAAAAGTCTCAGAAGCCCACTCAGAGCAAGAATGATCTCTCAGGGGTACCTGTTAGCTCAGGAACCTGCAGAGCTTTGATGGTTCAGCACCTGTGGTGTCTAATCTCTGAATCACAGATAAATTGGCCACAAGTTACAGTCCCTCTAGCTGTGATCTTGCCAGCTCTTAAAAGCTATAAAGTTTCAACTGGGCCTTGGCTTGGTAGGAAAGCTCTGGAAAAAGCCCAAGAAGTGGCAGTGATGCATTAGGCAGCTCTTTTCCCTCTAAGTCTGGTAGATAATGCCACAGGGTTTATCCAATTATCACAGGAGCCTGCTTTCTCTTTAGACGTGCAGGTACCTTCTCTCATTTCAAGAATGAACAGGTTCCACTGTGGCCAAGATATTCATAATCCTTTAAGGTTTTATATTTACATTTTCACAAGTATCACAATTATGATACAAAACCAAAGGAAAAAAAAAAAGGCAAACCCAAAACCAAAAACAAACAAAGAAAACCCTTTATTTTGTATATATCTGCAATGCAACTGCTGTAAGAAACTGGGTTTGCATGTCCTGGGCAAGGAACCAAGAAATTTATCATGTTCCATTGCAGGTTTTCATACACTTGACYCACATTAAGTGGTGTCCCCACGCTCATCTCATTCCCTGCAAATGGCTTCAAGATTGCAAAAATCAATCCCCCAGTGATTTCAAATGGCACTTCTTGAGCTGTGAAGAGATGGAGCTTGCAGGGAGGTGTCCTGGCCATCACTCCCTGGGGTGTGAAAACAGGAGCTATGCTTGTCCTTAGAAAGAGATTTTTGCCCTCTTGCTGAAGATACTCATCGTACATTGGGAAACTTTTATCTAGAATATGGGGGATTATTAAAATTTCTTATTATTCAGACATTCCTTTTCGTGCTTTTTGATTACAAATGAGACCCTTCTCTCCATCCTGGTTTCAAGACTGRAATACTCTTTCCTCCTTAGCAGGCATTGCTTGCAAAAGGTGTGTCAGCAACCAAACCTTCATGAAATGGCTAAAATCAAATGAGTTCCTAAAGTTCCAAAAGAGATTGTGAAAGTAGCAGGGATGGTACTTGCCTTGATGTTGTACCTTTTGAACACAAACATTTGATTCTGTACCTTTCATGGCATGGAAATGAAAGTTCAAGCTAGACAGTCAGATGCTTTTACAAAAAACCGTTAATCATTTCAGATAAATAAGATTTTTTTTAATAACTACTCATTGTCTTGTTGCACAGCATCTTGCATTTGTTTCCRTGCTAAAAAGTAAATAAGATATACAAATATTAATAATGTATGTTTGAAAAGGACCAGGTCCTGGCCCAAAGCAGTGTATTTTTGAGGAAATTCATTGAACCCAGATGGATTTATGACATCTTGGTACAGATGATTTTTTTTTTTTCTTATTTTTTTGTCCAGGAGTTGTGGTCGGTCAGCTTTAAAATACAAAAATCAAAAACTGAAAGTGCAAATCAAATACAAATTTGGTTTCAGCAGTAATATAAACTCCATGAAAAAATGCTCTCTTCAGGGGAGAAGAAAACATTCCTTAAATCCCAACAATAACTTAAGTCATTGTGTGATTATCCACTAAAGGAATGCACACAGCAGTTTAGAAGAGCTGGGGAATGTTGAGACAAATCTCTTTACAGTAGTGAATGGGAACTCTTCAGCTGTGTGTCTTCTCTTATTTYATCCAGTTTTCACATCACACAAAATGTGCTCAAGGTTCTATATCAATCCCTGTGTGTGCATGAGATGAAAACCCAGAAACAAGTCATGCAAACACAGTGATTCCATAATGAAAATAATCAAAGTGAAGGCATATTAGGTTTTTAAATCTTCACTACAGTGGTTAAATAAGTAATTCTGTGCATATATATGAAATTTCTGCTCCTTGCTGCATGCACCTGATGGTTCTTCCCATTCTTATGGCCGACAATGTTCAGAATTAGTTCACATGTGTTTTTATCAAGTGTCAATGTTTAAAACGTCCCTGCTAAAATAATGAACACATCTTTCTACCAGATGTCCCTTGGGAATGGAACTCCAGAGGAATGTACCAGCCTCTTTGAAGGAACCATTACAAAGCTGAACTAACGTGGATGTGATTGGATGTCCATTTTACCTAACTTTTATCTTTTCCAGAGAAAACATAAAAATATTTTGTTAAGTTATTTCCTTTTGAAAAGACATGGTCTGTGATTTCCTTACCAAACAGAAAATTTACTGGGAAAAAAAAAAATCCTATTTTTATTTATAATTTAATTTCATTTTTATTTTATTTAGTTTCAGAAAATGTATTGAACCCAGTGTTGACAAATAGATACTCTTGAAAATTTCAAAGCAGCTGAAAAATTGAGGATCTCTATGAATAGTTTGGTTTTTTAAAAGCAACTGATTTTAAATTTTGAAATAAACACATTTTTTTGCATTCTTTGCAACAGGAGGTTCTGCTAATCTAACCTGCCGAGCTTTCTTTGGATACAGTGGAGAYGTCAGTCCTTTAATCTACTGGATGAAAGGGGAGAAGTTTATTGAAGATTTGGATGATAGTCGAGTCTGGGAAAGCGACATTAGGTAAAAGAAAAATTCTTTTTTCTTTTATTTTTCTATATTTTTTTATAATTAATGTAATATATTTTATCACAGACTAACACAGGAACTCTTTGGGTCCAATCCCTGTTTTTGCAACATCCATCCTTTACCTTTATAAGCAGTAGGGAACAGAAAAATGCCCTCCTCAGCCAAATCCGATGTTAGACAGTTGCAAAAGCAGAATAGCTACCCAGAAAGAGCCAGTGTTGACCAACTGGAATTTACCTAGTGACTTTTTCAAAATGTGGCAATCTACAAAGTCAACCATTAAGACACTTTGCAAGATGAAATAAAGAAAAATCAATACCTTGAGAAAAACAGCTCAAAAAAGTATTTTCAAGCATGAAGCCTTAAATTAATGCTGAAGTCTGTCTTCTCTTTTGGAAYGTTTTGATTTCTTCATGAAAAGACCCTGAGTTTCCTGGGGCATGTTATCTGGCCTATGAGAGCATCCTGTTAATGTGGGCTGCTTATATCTGCTCAAAAACGTGTTGTGGAGAGGATTGGCAATTCACACCATGTACTTCTCCTGCTCCTCACAGAGCTGCCTCACTTGGAAATTAAGGATAAAAGAGGTTTTCTATTGAGAATTACATGCTTGACATAGCACACCAATATGAAGTATCTGCTTGGGCCTGAAGAGATTCCTTTTTCATTTATAACTCTGTATGTCTATATCACTGCTTCCATGTATCATAGAAGTTCAGAATGGGAAATTCAAATTCCGAAATTCAGGCAAATCAAAGTGTGCATTTCATGGTTTAACCTGAGCCAGYAATAAGTKTTACAMAGCCACTCACTCATTCCCCTAKTATCCCCCTTGGGTGGGGAGAAGTATCAAAATAAATGTAAAACCTATGGATTGAGATAAAAACAGTTTAATAATTGAGACAAAAGAAGAGATTATAATAATAGCAATAATGCTAATTATAATTAAACATGTGTAAAATATATATGTTTACTATATATTATTAATTATATTACATATATTAAAATACATGTAAAATAAACATATATTAATAATAATTGCAATGAAAATGAGAGGTAGAGGAATAAAAAGCAAGAAAAAGTTGCAATGGACAATACTATTACAATTAGCAAAATCAAGAAGACCACACAGACTTTCAAGGTCATCATCCCCAGATACAGGCAAAAAACAAGAGTATTTCACCCCAGTTTGCTTCAAGTTTATTCTGTGGAGATCAAGACCAATATACTAAAAGGCACATGACAATAAGATCAGCGGTATTTTGCATTTAAAGCTTTTCCCAGATCTTGTTTTGTGGAGGGAGGAGCAGAAAAGCTGATTTCCACTCCTTTTGTCATGTGTGACATGAGGGAACAGCCTGGAATAATTTGTCATTTCCTTTCCTGGGTTCCTAAAACCACTTGCTAAGAGGGAAAGAAAGCTTCTTTTTGGGAAGACAGGTGGAATCGTACGATGGAAACCTTTTATTTATTGTCTGTATGAACTAGAGGCACCTGGTATAYCCATTCTTTCTCCTGTTTGATAAAACACTGTCAAACTTTATAATGCATTCTAGAAATTATCCCTCAGACCAYGGCATGGACATATTGTTTCTGAGTAGGATATCAAAGAGTCTCAAAAAAAACCCAAATATTTTGTTTGGCCCAGACTCCTGGTGTGACTCTAAACCCCCAGAATAACTATTTTCCATTTTCTCTCTTCTAACACTCCAAGACTTCATGGATCAGGGTCCCATCAAAGTGTGCAATGATATATTATCCAACACAATGAACTGCAGCTCTCATTAACATTTACAAAGCCAAACCTCCTCATTAGAAGTGAGGAAGAAAAGGGCATGATATAATCAAATTAAGATTGCATCAAACCATAGCCAAATTTGAAGCCACAGAGTTGTGAGCTGTAAATAGCATTATTATGTCATGGTTATCTAAA
>NW_026623478.1:876591-903323 GCF_030028575.1 Malurus melanocephalus
GGGGAGCAGGAGGTTTCCATTTCATTGATTCTTGACTCAGTCGAGGAGGCAGACCTGGGGAATTATTCCTGCTACGTGGAGAATGGGAATGGCCGYCGGCATGCCAGCATTCTTCTGCACAAAAGGGGTAAATATGAAATTTTCTCCATGACAAGGTAAAATGTAGGGGTGGTCAGTTTGTAGAGATTCCCTCTGATGCAAGCATTAATTCTGTCTTCCTAAGAATTAATAGCCAATGATTATTTTTTTTCCCAGGAATTTGTACAGCTTGCACAATAAAAGAGAAAGGATGTTGTTAATTATGGCTGTCACTGGAAAAAAAATACAGTAACGCCTTTTAATTATATCTCTATAAAAGATGCGTTAAATAATTCATTAACTTTAATATTAATAAAGGCTCAAGTAGGAAACCACAGGTGATACAACAGCAATAATTTTCTGTAAAAAATAAAATCCAATTTTAGAAAAAAAATAAAAAATACATTCCACTTCTATCAGAAGTGCCACCTCAACCCCATGCCACATGTCATTATTGTGCTTCTTTTAGACTCTTTGTAAAGGTGAGCCAAGCAGGATGTTACTGTGCTGCTGAAATACTAGTGGCATCTCAATTTGCATCAAAGCAGTGGTATCTTCCCTAAATTTAGTTTTGCAGCATGTAAAGTCTGTCTAAGCTTAGAAGGAAACCATGAATCAAGGTAGTGTGACCAATTTATTTAAACATATTGTTGGGTACCTATAATTAATTGAATAGAATGAATTTGTACCCGTTTTTTTGAACTCTTGTCATTGCTTCTTAAAAGATGCAGATGTGATTAACCAGATATTCTGCTTAGCCAAGCATTTGTCATATTTTCTTGAATTTACTGAGATGAGAAATTAACTTATTAATTGAACCTCAACAATATACCAGCTGTAAGTCATATGCACTAATTCAGAGACATTTGAACCCAGAGCAAGAGCTGAACCCAAAAAAAACCACTGAAATCTAATGGCTTGTCCTTGCAATCAAATTACTTTATGGAACACTGAAAACAAAGAATTTTTAAAGCTTAAATTACTTTAAAGCTATATTCAATCAACTGATAGCTATCAAGTCACATGCTGATGGTGAGTCCATCCTTATTTTCTCTTCCATGCAAACAGTAACTCAGACTGACAACACCTAAGTCTTCTCTGTTCTGTGACCACCAGACATCTAATCTAACTCTGTGCATACATGAATTTTGCAAGAATCTACTTTCCTAATCTCCTTTCTTAGAGAACTCAGTAAGTCAAACATCCCACAGTATGTGGCCTCRTGATGACATACTTAAGAGGGAGTAATCTCAATATTTAATTGCCCTTATAAATAGTAAAAGGACAAAATTARCAGAAAAACTCCCAAAAATATTTTTTTCCTCTTTAAGTGAGGCTGAATCTCAAATAGATCCGGAAAGCAAAATCTGTTGTGCCCTCGAAAAACAAAAGGTACCAGATACAAACCTTCTACACATTTTGCATGATGACAACTGTTTCAGTGAAATGATAAATTAAGGATGACAGATAAAAATTTGAGCTAGTCTCTGAGGTCTCCTAGGAAGAGGAGTTTTGCACTGCTTTGCTTAGTYTCCTGTATATCACCATGACAACCTTTTGGTTTAGGTTTCCTTGTTTAGCTCCACATTTAGTCTCTGCTAGGAATGAGTTAGCTGTTTATTAATTTCTGATTATTTGGCTGAATTAGAACAATTGGGACCTACAAATTAGGCAATTTTGCTTCATGGACGACAAGACAATTGCAGATGTATTARTTTTGGCTGGTTTTCTAGTTAGGGAATCTTTTTTTAGCATAAGAGTATAAAAATGATGAATCTGGAATGTTCACTGCACACCTGAAAARGAAATTCTAATCCTTCTTAAACTTCCTGTGTGGAACATTATCAGCAGGATCAGAAGGGACAGCAAAGCAGAAAGCTCTGCTGCTGAACAAAGAGCTTTCCTGGAAAAAGAGGTATTTAGGGCTAAATGCTGCAGTGGGGATTCAGGCACAAAGTTTAAACCTTTCCAATACCTTTGCAACTGCTGCTTCACCCAGGTCAGGAGAGTCTCTGTAAACTTAAAACTCCRGGGGGAGATTTTAGACATTCCTGCAATTGCACAGACCCTGGAAGGGCAATAAGTCAACAGTCTAAATCACCAGGAAAAGCCTGGATTCATCATCCTTAAAATTGCCACTGGTCAGCCCAACAGGGACACACACTCACCCCACAGAAACCCCAAGCAGGGTCCATCCAAACCCAAACCCAAACCCTAACCCAAACCCAAACTCAAACCCAAAATCCAAACCCAAACCCAAAGCCAAACCCAAACCCAAACCCAAAGCCAAACCCAAGCCCAAAGCCAAACCCAAAGCCAAACCCAAAACCAAACCTAAACCCAAACCCAAGCCCAAACCCAAACCCAAACCCTAACCCAAACCCAAACCTAAACCCAAACCTAAACCCAAACCCAAACCCAAACCCAAACCCAAACCCAAACCCAAACTCAAACCCCCAAACCAGTTTCAGGCACATTCAGCCAAGCAGAAGGGAGCTTCTCCCCTTCCCCTGATACGGCCCTGGAATGGAAAACCTTTCCTAACTCGAGCTGATTTCAGGATGGAGCAGAACACGGTGTCCCTGGACTCCACCATCACCTGTGCAGGGAAGATGAACCCATTTTCAGCCTCCAGCATGGGATGGAAAAGCTGGGACCCCTGACACCTCCCTTGAGATGCACCACTGCTCTGCATCTCGGCCAGATGAGCCCTTCTTTTCTCCTGAGCTTCTTTCACTTTTTGACACCAGTGGAGARAACCTATGATCTATGTTTTTCTGCTGCCAGCTAACCATTTTTAGCGTCCTAAATTTCCTCAGATGCTGTGCTTAGGGAGCATTTAACTCRAAGCTAAAGGCAGTAGAGTATTTTAAGCATGACAATGCCAATGCTGTTCCCTTTTCTCATTCATTTCTACAAAATTTGTCCAAAATAATCAAAAAAAGAGAGTGATCAGAACCCAGAAGATTCAACTTTCATCCCTTTCCTCCAGCTTCTGACAAAATCCCTGTCACCTTCACAATAATCATTTTCTCTTTTGTATGAGAAAAAAAATCTCCTTGTTATAAACTAAGGTTAAATTTGTTACTTACTGGTGATAGGTGCTATTGATCATCTGTAGCAGTTACAGGTTAATCTTCAGCCAGGTAAAGGAACATTCTAGAAATTAATCCTGAGACTGGTWCTGACAGCAGCTAAGCAGAAATTTATTAATGACAGACCACAGATTGCAGATGATATAAAAGGTGGATCACACACTATAATTCTATTTCTTTCATAAGTTTTTTTAATTAAAGAAGACAAGCTCACAGTCTATCAATATAGTAGTTAAAAATGCATAAGGAAAAGGAATGTTCTTCTGCAATGTTACACATTGACAAGCATTTCTCATGCAGGATCAAAGTCTTTATAATCTCATTTAATCATAGACTGTGTTGTAAATACAGGCTACCATCTAATTCTGTGATTATTTTGTTGAAACTCTTCTCTGCATGTCTACAAGTAGAACTCTAAAGCAAAAATAATCTGAAATTCTGTCTTGGCATTATTCTTTAAGAGGTATTGATATTATTTTAAAAGCTTAATAGTATACCTGTATTTTCCTGGGACAGACACCAGAACTAAGAGCAGGTAATATACTTTCATGCATTTTTTTCAAAATATCTATTTCGTTTTCTTCCCATTTTCATCTATACAGTATTATCATGTCATTATCCTCTTTTATGGATTTGGTTTATTTTCCTCTATCATAGGTGTCCTCAGTGGGCATACATAAATCTTGTTGGCTATAAGTTAATGAGGGATATTTCAAACAAGTTTGGGTTTCTTTTCTGTCAGGAAAAAAAAGATACTTTCTCTGAAATAAATTGTTTCAAGAAAGAGATTTAATCTGTTTGAAATTGCCCTTGAGAATGCATATTTGAAAAATATGCAAGCTAATATTTCCTAGATGGAGTGTATCTTGAGGAAAACTACCTTATTTTAAACTCATCATTTCTCAATGCATAAACATCATATTAATATTTCCTGCACAATTTAATAGCAAATTCTGAATAGAAAGTAATTCAGAATTATTTTCATATGGTTATTAATGATAATGGAACTGCTGACAAGCACCTTAAATTGCAGTGCCATTCACATAACAGTGTAAATCTGGTTTATTACTTACAGACTTGAATGTGTTATATGCAATTTCAGTCAGTTGGGCACAATTTCACACAGTGGTATTGATGAGTGACAATTAAGACTTAAAAGAGGAAAGAAACTGCTTCTTTTCTAACCTCTGCAGAGAAATCACAAATGTTATATCTCCCTTTACCATAAAGCTTCACAATGCTTCTGAAATTTCTGAAAGGAAAACTAATCATGCAAAAAATGAGAGTAATGAGTTATATTTCAGCTTCTTTTAATTGGTCCTAAGTAGTTATTCATTGCAGCAAATCTCTGAATCTCCTTGGAAGCAAAACTGCTGTAGAGCTCTGATCTGCAGGGTCAGTTAAGGCCTGACACAAGTTTATCATCCACTGTATAAAACTTTCTGGGTTCATTCTGTGTTGCAGGAAAAGCTTTTCCAAGATTCTCATCAGGTTTTAGAGATTGTATTGAATTTGATGGAAGTTGATTTTTCATTTACTTATTGCCATTGAAATCTTCAAGTTGTCACTGAGCTTGGCAGTGCAATGGTTCATCCTCCCAAAGGCTTCATGACACAGGGCCAAAAGTCAGTTTTGTCCCAAACCTAACTAAAAGTGACTCCCCTTTTACACTCAGCCTCATCTAAAATCAGTCAAGGAATGGAATACTAAAGACCTCTGACTGAAAAAAAAAACCTCTTCATAATACCATTGTTTTAATCAGTAAGGTTTTTCTGATCTTTTAGAAAATTGGACTGATAATTCCAGTAAAAAGGTTTGTAAGATTACTCAGCATGTACCTAAATCTAACTTTCCTCTGACAAATCTTAGTTCTGACAAGATGTCAAACAAGTTGGTTTCTTTAACAGATTGCTTTTTAAAACAATTTCTGTACCACTTCTATCATAGCTCCTCTTTTTATGTAATGTGAAAGCGCAGTTCGAACCTTGACTGGCAAGGATGAAAATATTTTAAAATAAAATGTCACAAATTGTTTCCATAATCCATGCATAGCTAAATTATTCATTAATGTTATCCACAGAAAAAAAAAAAAAAAATTAAACAATGTGTTTCATGATCTTACATCCCTGGAACTCAATATTCAGTTTTTTCCCCCACATTTTTAACACCTCCCAGTACCTCTCACAGAGGATCTTTCCGAAGATCTAAATTCAAAAAATAGTGTGGGTTGTCTGATTTCTGTAGTACAATTAACAAATAGAAACTCTTCTGATCAGGAAGATTTCAGGTCAATACAAAATTCATTAATTTGGGGAAAATAACCAAAGATCACTGCAGTTCCACACTGTGAAATCTTTTTTCCTTCCATCTATACCATAAACGGCCTTTAAAATACATTGTTATGTATTTACATGTAGTTAGTTTCAGAAACATTGCAGCATCTGTGTTTTTCCAACCTTATCCTTTTTTGAGCTAACATGCTGTTGGAGATAGTCAGTGTAATTACTCTCCTGCTGGGAACAGGTATCCCACATTCCTCAGCAGAAATAAAAATGTCATCAGTAAGAATATACTTCTACTGTAATAATTTACTATCTCTCTTCTAATAACTTCTACTGTAATAAYTTACTATCTCTCTTCTAATAAGGCTGGAAATCCAGCAGCACTGAGGCTCAGCTATGTTTCCTGCCATGCTAATGAATAGATTAACAAGATCCCTGTCTTTCATTTGCACACATATATGCTTATGTATACATATAATCCCAAACCTGRCTAGTTCTGTTTCATAAGGGAATCAGGAATATATATTATTTATTTATATGAGAAGTAAAGGAAGACAACCAGGTCTCAATAGYTCTAATAAATAAAATGAAACTACTGCTCTGAATTCTATATTGAAAACCATAACTAAATTTAGCCAGCTTCAGTCAACCCTGCAGACATCCATGGGCACGCCTGGCCCATGCTGGCAGGAAGAATATGCTTTGTACTTTCAATATTTTCTTTGAAAATAATTTCAATAATTTCTTTGAAATAAGAAATTATTTCATGATCAAGCTGATGAGTAGCCCAAATCTGCTCCTACTGCTATTGCCCTACAATAACAATCAGTAATTATTCACAGCAGTATCCATACAGGATGTCCATAGAGGATTTTCACACATATCCATTTAGGTACCTTCAGCACAACCAGATTTTGTTTGGCAATTTGARACAAACAAACAAAAATCMTGAAATGTARAGAATAGATTTTATACATACAYGTATTGGAGATGTGTACACTGGATAAAGCCGTGGTTCTATGCTATATTTTGGGAACATAATTTATTTTACAGCCATGCCATAAAGAATACTGTATTAAGCAGGGGAAAGAAAAAAAAAAAAAAAAAAAAAAAAATAAAATTAAAAAAAAAAAAAAAAGGGAAAAACTGCATACTTCTTCATTTTAAAACTGTGAGTATAGGTTTCTTTGTTGCTAGCCTAAACTTTGCCTGCTCATTATGGCTGATCTCTGAAATGAGACTCAGATGAGTGTTCCTGTGCTTGCCAGCATCCTTCTTCCTTTAGAAGTAACACACCATTCATAACCAAAGCTTCATGTTACAACACATCAGTCCCTGCTCCCCTTCCAAATTATATTCATTATCTTGATGGTTCCTTTAATAATTGAAGTCTATGRAAGCATCCCTAAACAAACTGAGAACTGCCTCTAACCAAACCTTATCTCTTTGTCAGTTAAATCATCCAAGACAAGYAGAGAATGGAAATCAGTTTAGGTCACAAAGTTGCAAAGATTTATTTATGTGCTAACCTGAAGCTCTGTGAATAGTCCTGTTGACTTCAGAGGGATTACTTATAGTCCATGAAGTTGAGCAATCTGCGTAAGTGATTGCAAAATTGAAACCTTAGATAGACTGTAATTGGATTTTGAAAAAGGCTCAGAAACTGAATACACAGCTATAAATCACATGTGCTCAAAGAGTTATAAATCACCAAAAAAAAATGTTTGAAATATAATTATTTTTCTTCGYAGCTCAGCTGTATAAGGGCTAATTAATGAATAAAATTAATTTAAAATTTTTACACATCATTAAATGTAAAGCCCCTGAAGCATGTCATCTAAGTCAAAAGATATGAATCTTTTGACAGAACACTTTTATTTACTTTCTCCTTACAACTCCAGCTATGATAAGTGAATTACYTCTATGACATAGTGGAAGGAAGTTTATCGAATATGAGGGCCAGGTGAAGATCAAAGATATATCCTACAAATGTGCCCAATAATTAGGAAAGAAAAGGTGTAAAATGAGTGTATTTATTACCAGCCATATCRTGCTAGATATGTGGAGAGGATGCATGCTTTGTTTTAATTAGCTGTCTCTTGCACTGACTTGCTTGGCCAAAGCCTCCTGATAAGGAAAAAATTGTAGCCATTGGTCAAAATGCCTGTAACAAATCTTGTTTTAAATTGAAGCTATTTATTCAGAAAGCAATCTAGTGCTGCTGCAGTAATCAATGTGTTTTCCTTGAAGTAGAACTGCTCCTGTGCTACTGGAAGACTATTGTTAATTGCCTGTAACTAAATGATTGCTGTGCTTCTGGATGTAACTCTCTGGCACTTGCTCCTTTGTTGTGTTTAACAGAATGCCTGTCCCCCTGAGGGTTAGCMGAGTAATTTTCCTCTATTTCCTACATTCAGTCTCGGCTCCTTAAGGAGGGCCAGGTCTGAGATCTCAGCAATGCAACACGGGGGCTTAATAGATTTTAAAAGGTTTGCACTTCTCGTGTCTTGCTTCTGATGCGGAATTGTGCTGAAATTGAATCTTTTTAGTACGTAGCCACTACAGGAAACTTGAATTTCAGCAGGAAAAACAGATCACACTTCAAAGGGACTGTAATGCCTGCTGCAGCATCTGTGCTCAAATCTCACTCTAAAAGGCAGGAAAAAAACAGCAGAAAAAAATATTATTGTGAAGGAAACCATGGGCTGTTAGCTTGCTGCTACACTTTAACTTGGCTTTAGCAGTCACTACATCTTTGTTGGAATTGTTGACAAACAAATCACCATCACTCTTAGCACTTATTCAGGAGTAACCTTTCCTAGGGAGGAGCCAGAGCACCTTCCCCAATTCAGATTGGGAAAAGCGAGGCACAGAAATGCGGGATGGCTTCAATTACCTAAGGGACCAACAGCAGAGGCAGGACTGAGCTTTTTGCTTCTTGCAGCTTCAGTTCAGCTCAACACAGAGAAACGCTGCTCCCAAAATCCCCGAGGCAGCTTCGAGCCAGCCAGTGGCCCCTTAGGGCACGGTTTAGCATCCTGCAGAAACACAAACCAGCACCTGGAAACAATCTGGGTCAATGCTGTGACCCTGCCCAGGCCATTCCCCTGTGCCTTCCATGGTCCTGTCCCATTTCCAGCACTCTGGAACAGCTCAGGCACTGCAGGGCTGGGTGTGAGGGTGCAACAATCTGCTGGGCTAAAATCACTGCCCCTCTCTGCCTCACAAACTGCACCCAAGACACRGAGAGAACATGTGCTGATTGCTGCTGTCCAGCACAGAGGAGAGCACAGGCTGGCTCTGTTAGGTCAGCACACCACAACACTTCCACAAGCAAATCTGGGAAAGAACCACCTTATCTGCGTACAATAAAATGGGCTCGCAGCAGCACATGAAAAGGTAATTGCTAATAGGTTTCAGGCTGACTTAGAGAATTTTGCTGTTTGATTGCCTAATTAAGGACAGTTTCATGTGCTTTCAGATAGATTTTACTGAAGCAAACATAAAGGCATAATCTTATTTTATGGRGAAAGATATAACTAAGAGGGACTCTGATGGCAAAAGTGATGCAGTGCATTACTCTGATTTGAAGCACGGTGACAGAGAACAGATGACTACCTGCAGTTATTTCTTTCCATTTAATATCAAAATCGTTAGTTTAGAAAAAAAAACTTCTGTTTTCCAGTTGTAAAGTTTTTCTTTGCCTTTAGTGAGTCATAACAGCAGGCACATAAATAGAGTACTTTGTGCCTAGCAACCCAAAATATTAAAGCCTTTCTTSTAGTTACCATTGAACAGCTGCATCACCTGTAAAACAAAATGATAAACAGGGTATAGTAAGCCAGTGCAGAGTAATTTCCATTTCCATTTATATTCCAAAATACTGTATTACTTGTCTATGCAAACCATATTTTGYTGAGTGTTTTTAATAACATTTCCCTCTCTGGACCAGAAAAGTATTGGGAGTCTGAAATAACCATGTCAGTCTTAAAAATATCTAACACAAAGGAGTTTCCAGCACAGTTTGGGAAAGAATGACATGGAATATAAATGCCTTTTTATTTTATTTTATTACAATCTTAGTGTCTTCTAGAGAGCAATGAAATCTTCTTACAGTTGCCTCGGAATAATAAAAAAAAAAAGTGTGCGATTCTCAGCAGACACTGTCAAATAAATGCAATTGTCAATTTTTCCTCTAACCTTTTATTTCTCTAATTGAATTGTATTGTGCTGGATTATYAAATCTGCACAACCACACACATGCACAAAAAAGGTTACTCCAGGACTGCCCCATTTCACTCAGACAGAAGTTGCCCACCAGAAGAGGACACTGTGAAAATAACACTTGTTCCAGCACAGATTCTTTTTTATGAAGCAAAAGCCTGTATCTTAGATTTCCAAGATCTGGGGTTTTTGTCCCATTCCTCAAAACTGAGTGATTTGGAAAAGCATGGAAGGTCTTCAGATTTGCAATCTAGTGATTTCAAGTTACAAAATTCTTAGTAATTCTCTTCCTTATTTTTATTTCTATTCTTTTGGGGGGAAAAAAGAATCAAATCCCTAATCTTACCCAGTTTGCCCACATCCTAATTGTATATGGAATAAGGGAGGAGCTGGTTTTGCATTATAGTCCTCAAAAAGAAAACATTCACTTCTGCTTTCACTGTAAGTCAAATGGCAACATTTATCTAGGTAAACTGTGAAAGGAAAAAGAAASAGAGTTATGAAATATATCATATATATGCATATACCCATACAAACACACAGAGCCCCAGCAATATTTATTTTTTAAATGAGTAATTCATATGGTGCCTCATCAGAGGGAAAAAGCAGCTTATTGAAGAATTAAAAACAACCTATTCTTGTATTCATTTGAGGGCCTTATAATGAAATAAATACATAAATAATCCTTCATTTGTTATTTTATTTTAATGTTTAACAGAAGTGCAAGGTTGCTGTAGGAATTCTGGTTTGGAATGTGGTTGTTACTGCGTTTTGTAATTCTTTGCAGAGCTGATGTACACAGTTGAGCTGGCTGGTGGGCTCGGTGCTATTCTGCTGCTGCTTGTTTGTTTAGTGACTATCTACAAGTGTTACAAGATAGAGATTATGCTCTTCTACAGGAATCATTTTGGAGCTGAAGAACTAGATGGAGGTAAGGCAGCTTCTTAGCATGTTTCCTGCTTTCTAAGAATGCCTGTCTTTTATTTCTCTCCACCAAGGCCCAAATTTAATTTCAGTTCAAGATGTGTTAGCAGCTGCAATTTGAGGTGCTGGCTTGAAATATACATTCCTCATAGAGCACACAAGAGCAGCTGATGTGTGTGCTGCTCTCCAGAGCTCCAGAAAACATGCCTGTCTTTTAGATTTTTATTCCTGACGCTGAATGTGAATTGCCAACATTGATGCATTAAAGATTTTCACTTCCTGTCCGTACTGAAAGCCAGCTTTACTTCTCCATAAGCAAAGGGGTGTCCTTCCTAATTGCATTCAACAAACAGGTAGAAGGTGAAGTGAATCTCAATTTGCTGCTTGTTTAAACTGATCACTTTCAATAAACTGTGCTGAGTGTTTGGGAATGTACCCAGTAGTTCATTTTTGCYTGAGTTAAGTCACTTAATCACTGAGCAGGCTGCTAATGGGCATTAAAGTTGTTCTGTGATTCAAGGACATCCAGCCTAAACAAAAATAATCCTCATTCTATGCACCAGTTCTATCASACATATACATGCATTTTCATTTTCTCTTTTTAAGCACTGAAGGAAAAGGTCTTCCTTGCCTCTAGCCTTATTAATCAAAATTGCTGTTGAACAGCAAACGGGGTTGAGCTGCAGGCTCTGATTAATTAGATTTGGTTTCTCAGGTCAGAGTTCTTGATGTTTTGTGCTACCACTATGTCTTTGCTGTGACAGGACCTTTTTTTTTTCTAAAGAAATACTAATAAAAGACTTTTTACAGGTCAAGGTAAYAGCCTGTGGGCAGAAGCCACTGTGATATATTAAAATAAATATGTACTGATAAACAAGTGATGGCCAAATCTGTCACTGATAAGGAAAAGAGCAGTTGCAGAATTACAGGTCCTTATATAAGACTTCCATAATAAAATCACTAGGGAATGACCCATTTCTGCCTCCCATCTAAAAATGCACAAGGATTCAAAATAGAAAATGCTCAGAACAACAAGCCAAGAACATCAGAACATTTTGTAACCTTCTACGGGATTTACTAAAAGATGCATTAATGTAGCAGCTCAGTGGGGAAAAAAWGTCAGGTTATTCTATTTATTTTACTGAAGAGGAAACTGAGGCCCAGAGGGGCTGTGAGTCATGGAGGATTTTGACAGACACCTTCTTTCTTTTTTTTTTAGAAACTGAGATCCTCTCCTATCCACAAAGCAGCTGTCAGTTTAAATGGGCAATGCTTACTTCCATAAATTGTGTGAATTTAATAACTGCCATATTAGAATATGCAGAAATAGACACTTAAAATAATAATTTTTAGATGGATGTAACTTAATGTTTTCTCTATTAGTATAAGTGATTCTTGCTTGTCATTTATCATTTTTTCAAATCATTCCAATTCATTTTCAGACTTACTCTGCCAGGTGTTACACTCTTGCCTCTCTCTTGTCCCATCCCAAATAYTGGTCTCCTGGGAACAATACTTGAATCACACATTTTAAACATCAAAAAAGTGACCTCTAAAGGGTGCTGTTCTGTGATTCAGGAGGAAATCCATTCAGTTTATCCCTCTGAGCAAAGGTATTTGTAAGAGAAGTCAAGCATGGATTCTCCTTAGAAGATCAAAGCAAACACGGATAGCCTGGCTGCTTAGCCACAGCAATATAAAAAGAAAAATACCACTTACAAATTCCTAATGAAAACATGTAGTTCCTACCGTGTTCAATATGCTGGCAACACGGATAAAACCCATTGTGCTAATGAAGTGACTGCWGCTGCACATTTCACTCTGTCTCTTTCACTCACACTCCTGCAAAAGGAGGAAGATGGACAGAAAATGTTACACCATGGCTTGTGCAGAAATAAATTGCAGACATACCCTGAGATCCCTTCCTTTGGCTTAGTTTGTTATTGACAGGCACAAAGTGCTGAACTCTAAAATCCTATTCTAACCGCATCTCCTGCAGTGCAGCAGCAGAGCGCCCACGTTCTATTCATAATTTACACCATGTTCTGTCATACTTCAGGACAGCATGGAGATAAGCAAACATCAAAATATCACAGTCTTTTTTTTTTTTCATCTGCACTGTATAGTACCCAGAGAGGATTTGAAACACTTTAAAGGTGAGGTCCAATTAAAATTTTCAGTGGAAAATCTCTTTTAAAATTCAATGCTTCATTTCCTCCCTGATCAGAGAACAAACCCTTCAGGATGTCAAATCTCATCACAATTCCATTTTCCTTTCCAAGGCTTAGACACATCAGTTTTTCTCAGGGTAACTAACATAYGCATTTCTGTGGGAGGCATGGGTAAATTCTGAAAAGTATTTGAAAACAAAGTATTTAACGCTTACAGCTAATGCAACTCGATTTATTCCTTTCTGTAGGGATACTGCAGATTAAGAAAGTGATCACTGCTGTTGATTCCTCATTTCTCTAACTTACAGTGTTGAATTTCCCAATTTTTTTCTCAGCCTGAGGACTAGACTCTCATTTTTTTCTTTCTCCTGCAGACACTGCAGCTCAATCCTGGGAATGGGAATTGAAGCCCCATTTTATGTTTTCATGGTTGATTCTCTGCCTTTCCTACTAATTTGGGGCATAGTAATATTGTTGCTTCTYCTCTGACTCCATACCAGTGCTTTCCAACCATGTGGTGTTTGGCATGACCTTGCATCTCAGAGCCATAACTCACCTCTACCCATTTGGTGGTCAGAAACTCAAAAATCTGATTAAGAGGAAAAATTCAGTYCAAGATCTCTCCTCACACACAGTGAAGATGATAGCTCAAAATGTTATGCAAACAATGTCCTGTACTGTTCTGAAAACAACAATATTTTCAGAAATAGAGACTTCACTGAGGGCTAATCTTTGTCAAATGTCAACCTTTTTAGTTTGGCAGCTTTAAAACTTAAAAGCTTGTTTTAAAAAGCCTTGTCCATAAAGCACACTTTGGGGACTAGCATCATATTAGTGAAAGCCACTTTTAGAAGCAGTRATTTCTTCTATTTTGTTGTACATGAGGCTCCAACAAAAGAGATTTTATATTTTATGTTCATTCTCTGTGGAGTGTTTTAGCAGTTGCTTTTCATGTATTTTTATTTTCCAAGGACCTTCTCTTGCCGTTTTCAGTTTTTAAATGACTTAATAAAAAAAACTATCGTACTTTAACTGACAGAGTGAAAATGCAAATAACCATTTTCAAGTACCTGCAATCAACACATGCCCTGACTTCTTTTCTTTCACTCTGTGACCTTAAAAGCTATTTGTATCAGAACAGATATTACTACTGTATAGAAATTTGCTCTTTATTGACATATGAGCTAACTTCCAGGTGCCTTGAAAGCAATGGAAATTTTCCCCTTTTTTTTTTTTTCTTTTTCTTTTTTTTTTTTTTTTTTTTTTTTTTTTTTTTTTTTTTTTTTTTTTTTTTTTTTACCTGGGACAACTCAACTTTCTCCTTTGTTGTACTGTTCCTGCCCATCAAACTGTTCAAGGATCCATCCCCAGACAACAGAGCCACAGTAACCTCAGTGAGGGTGGCAAGGAAACTCACTTCTCTCAATAGCTC
Source organism: Malurus melanocephalus (assembly GCF_030028575.1). Classification (NCBI taxonomy): domain Eukaryota; kingdom Metazoa; phylum Chordata; class Aves; order Passeriformes; family Maluridae; genus Malurus; species Malurus melanocephalus. The sequence goes on from NW_026623478.1 coordinate 890,798, forward strand.
CAGTCAGGTTACTGCCTCAGAGTGGRCAGAGGTTCAAAGTGACTAATTCAGCCTATTTTCTACTTTTTTTTTTTTGCTATTTCAACTCAAAAGCTTCTAAAAGTGGTGGTATTTCAGATTCCAGTTTCAGAGGAAAAAGCATATGATAGAGCCAACAGYAGAAACAGTTTGCAGGTTTCTGCCACTACCATTACCTTGGTACATTTTTAAGCTTTTAAACTGATGGAAGTTTTTGTATCAAGGAATTAATAAGCAATGGTGAATACAATCCTAAAAGAAAAAAAAAAAGAAAAAGTAAAAGAAAAAAGAAGACATTTTACACTAGGAGGCGGGCAAGAAAAAATAATAATTGAAGACACAATCTGACCAAATGTGTTGTGAATAGAATTTTAATGAAATTTACATAAATATCCTTTCACACAGCTATGCTGACAAGTCAAGCTTTAGGCTCAAGAAAAAAAAAATACTATAGGCAGCTGATAGGTAGAAAGTGAGAGTTTTGTTTAAGAGCTGATATGATGACCTTCACAATGACCCTTGGTGCCTTCAGGTCCCATCAGCTGTTTCTACAACACTGCTCAGGATCTCATTGTGGGGTCCTCAATCTTCTACTCCGCTTTCTTTGCCATGGAAACCTCGGTGAATTTAAGGAMGCCACGGCCTCTGTGCAGCTCCATTACAGGGAAAGAGACTGGGCCCAGGCCTGGAGAATTTCACTTTCAGTTTTGCAAGTGGGAAAAGGGCTCTTTTTTGATTTGTTTGGATTTGGCGGGGTTTTTTTTTGTTTTGTTTTTTTCTTGTATTTTTTTTTCTTTCTTCTTTCCATCACATTTCTGACATAAAGCAAAGCCCTCCCAATAAGATTAATGTGCCACTACTGAGCTCTCTCCACTCAGAAAATCTTGTTTGGATTTGGCACATGACATCTATACTGACTGTTTCTTACCTGGGCTGTTTGCCCTTTCATGGGAGATGAATTTCTACTCTTCCCTCTAAGGGGAAGCAAATCAATGCCCCAAATTAGGAGATTGATGAGCCTGGTTCTTCCTTGAACTTTCTGTTGCACCTGGGAGTCCTTATGTAATCATGATTTTTGTCCTTGCTATTATTTAACTGCAAAAGACTAGCAGGGTTCATGGATGAACCTATGGGAATGCCCAGATAATATCTTATTTTCTGCCCAGAACAAGAGCAGGTAAGAAATACTTCTTAGTGGTTTCCTGGGTCTCAGCATGCTGAAACTCTTAGAAACAGCAAGGAATGGCAATGCTTTGAGATTCTTCAGGTTTCTGTGTGCCTAAGTTATTAACTTTCAAATATAACTTTTACCRTTGGTTTAAGCACCACCAAAGCACTTGTGTTAATGATTATGCTGTGCAGGTATTGCTAGACGGAAATTACTGCTGAAGTTAGTGACTTTGCAATTACTGAATCTTCCCTGGGGACCCACAAAATAAGTTTGCAATAGCAGTCTCACCACTCGTTTGTATGTTCTCATTGGCTATTGGCAAATTGTGACGATAAGAAATCCTGCTCTAGGAATATCAATTTCAAATTCTATTAAAATCACCTTAGAAAACTGCMGCTCTGTTCTTTCTAAATATTACTGGTTACAAAAATGGATTTTTCTCTTATTTAATTACAATTTTATTGCTGGAAAACAGTTTCTTTTAACTCTTCTTGTTTATGCTATTTATTTACATCTGAAATGCAATTCAAACAATAAAAACTCAATTTATGCCTCTACTGAATAAGGCATTTTCTAGATTCTGTGCATGAAATGTGCTAATTCAAAGGAAAATTCCTGCTCTTTTCTTTCYTTCTCTTTCATACCATCTAAAGTACATGTGTAATATATGATATATATATCTTAAAGACAAAATATTGCCRAGAACATCTTTAGATTCCAAACTGAGAGATTGTTATAGGTTAGAAAGTTTGGATGTAAAGCAGGAAAAAAATAGACTGCCATACAGTTCAACATTGCTCATGCTGCAMAAGAATATGAACTATCATGAGGAGTGCTGCATTAAAAAATATTATGCCATGGAAAAATTATGTTGGTAGTTCTTAATTTTTATTAACATTAAAAGGGCTTGACATTTAAAAATAATAGAAAATGTTACGGTGAGCTTCATCAGTAACAGTAAATAGTGTGAGGAAAAGTATAAGTATTTTGAAAGACCTAGGATTTGAGCATTTTATTCAACTAAGCGTTAAATGACATTTTTACATTGTATTAAGGATAAACACTATCCCAATGTATATATTAAATGTRGCCCCAAAATAGTGAAGCAAATAGAGAATAAGAAATGCCATAATTTTGAAGCAACTACAGAAATTTTGAAAGGTTCTTTGCAACCTTTCCTGAACAYAGCACTTTCCTTTAAAGATAAAAGCTTCCTGCATCAGCCTGACTCCAGCACCCTGCAGCATTTGAAAGGTTCTGCTCCCTTATTTTCCAAGAACTCCCCTTGAAATCCTGAAACACTGAGTTACATCAGCAAATTGCTCCTAACTCCTGCATGAGTATCTGAGTATTTAAGAGGAGAGTGTGTGCTCTGCTGAAGGAATCAGCTCTCCAGTTCTCTGCTGATCTGGAAATGGAAGATTTGCCCATCCCTGCTGGCTGCACTGATCTGCAGAGCAGCCTGTGCAGGGTCAGCTGCCCTCAGTGCTCTGAATGTTTCTGAAAGCCCTGCAAACTGCTCTGAGGATTTCAGGATGCACAGACACATTGGGAATGACTCTGTCATCTAGGTCTTAGGGGTCCACTGAAAAAAGGTTCACTATGAAATAAAACATTGCGGGATTTCTCCTTGTTTTGATCTCTTAATCTGTCTTGTGTTAAAATGTATCACACCAGCTAAAGTCGGAATTTGTCACTGGTTTGAACATGGCTGATAAGAAAAARATTACTCTAGAAAGTTGTTTTTTTTTATTATTTTTTWWTTTTYMWKSMWWWWTTTTTTTTCTGTCTCCCATTAGMAGAAATATCTTCAATGTTTAATTCTAATAAACACTCAAAGGCACCAACTGCTGACTTCTTGCAGTGCAACATGGAAATCRTTAGACAACACATACATCTATAATGCAAATTCAAAGTTAAATCTGTTTGGTGGTCCCTGYAGAAAAGGAAGTTTTATCTCTCTTTCTGTAGACACCAGCTTATCATTTCTTCATGTTTAGCTGTTAAGAGAGCATGCATACAGATGAGTTCTTAGATGTCTGATAGCAATTTACTTACCCAAAGATCCCATTTGCATGTGACAAAGTAGATGCATATAGAGCCTGGGTTTSATTTTATGCTTACATTGAGCCTTTAAGTGACTGCTGCTGAGCACATCCTTGGAATAAATAATAAGCATTTGCAGCTTCATCCCGTAAAAATTTATATCCCTTCTGCTGGATTAACACTGTAGAAAGGTACAGGGAGTATGATAGTGTACTCTGTGTTTGGATGAGTACTAAAAGGAAGGGATAATATTAAAGAATTTACATTCCAATGATGCAACAGGTGCTTTGGCTACAATGCTGGGCCACTGAATGAAGCAATCTTTCCATGTGTTATCAATGAAGCTGAGATTTGACCCTCAGTGTTCACCCCTTAGGTCTGTCTAACCCTGTGGCTGAGTGTAGCTCTGTGATCATTGCTCACTTGCAAACTTCTCGTTGTCAGCTCCATAGAATGGGAAAGTTATGTGACAGTTTTAACTCAGTCTGTTTTGCCTGGAGTCTTGCAGTACCAGTGATTTGGGGCTGACTGAAACCTTGGTGGGCTGAATGCATCACACCTTGAGCACAGACTGCATTTGACCTCACTGTGCTGAGCTACCACAGAGCTTCCACCTGCCTGATGTCTGAACCCATCTATGCAGATTTACCACGACCTTTCWTTTCCCTCCAAATGCAATAAAACCAGGAGGGAAAGACATTTTCCCTGCAATACAGGATGGTGCAGCTGTAGTTGGTGGAGATGCTGGAGCTTACACGTTATGAAAAATGTGTACTTGGAATAAATGCATAAGTGCGATATTTGCAAATGGAATAAAACAATGTCACGTCACAATGAATTTCCCCTACAAGTAATGTGCAAACCACCTTAACAGACAACACTGAGCCTTTCAAATAGTTTGAATTCTTAAATATCTATTATTTGTCCCTTTGAGAAATGATGCATTCTTATCTTTACTCAAGGACTTTGAAATGCTTTCCAGTATGCACCATAGTCATGACCATTACTGAGGTGACAACAGAAAATGGCTTTGCAGCACCATCATTCTGTCAGTTGTAATGATTGTCCCACATATTTTTTGATCTCACTGTGTGTTAACTCTTGCTGGGAAGAAACAAAAAACCTGCTATGCAATATCACTCTATCCCATGCTTGATCCAATCAGTCTTCTTTTAAGGCACTGCCAAAGGCAGGAGGTGCTTGTCATTAAAGGACATGTTTCTGCAGATACTAAAAAAAAATAAAAAAAAAGATGGAAAGTGTGAATCATAAAAGGCAGGTGCTTCTCTTTTTCTTAGTTTCCTCTTTTTTTGCTGTTGTTTTGGTTGTAGTTTCTAATTTGTTTTGGTTTTTTGTTTTTTTTTTTTATTTTTTTCCCCCTGTGGATATAACAATCTAATAGCTAGTATCACACAATATGTGCAGGGTATGGAATGAGTGCCCAGCCATTTCCTGGATTCGGAAAGTTTAAAAGTAGTAACACTACAACCAATTTTGTTTTGTCATCTGAAAATGTYAATGAGCATAGTACACATGGCGCCTCAGAAGGGAGAGAGGACTGCTCAAGATTAACATTGCTCCATTAATTTCATTTACTCTCTTTGCATCCACCCTACAGCTGGCAGGCTTTTCTAAATAATGCTACCAGACTACAAAAAGGTGTAAAATGAAGAAAGGAGCAGCTCAATAAATTAAGTCAGCACTAACTGAATATAACATTACTTATGACACACAGTATTTAGAGTATTCAATCAGATCTCTTTTACAAGCAATTGATATTCTCGGTAGTCTTTGCATAATGTTGTCAAGAGAGTTAGAAGGATGTTAAYATTTCATTACTCTTGTCATTGATTTTTCTCTGCTTTCTTCACAACAAAAGTCAAAACGTGACCTCTTATTCCACTGAATTAGTTCCAGAGCACTTGGCATTATTGACCTCCTAATGAAAATTAATGGAGGCTCCTTTGATTCAGTCTTTCAAGCAGGCACACCAAGCACATTTAAAACACAGGCATGGTTATTTCTCATGTTGAAATGAAGTAACACACTGTTAAGTAACAAAAGGTACATTAATACAACATCAAGTTTGCAAGTTTAAGTGCATAGAATCCAAGACACCTTAACTGCTTTATCAGGAGCTGATGCTGCAAAATATTTAAGCTTGGCAAAAAGAGTTTTATGAGGAAAGCTATACATACACTTAGAGCATTTCAGCCCCAGGTCCTAAATTTATAGTAAAATTCTGGCAAGACTGAAATGTTTTTACTATGCAGCAGAGCCATCTTCACATTAGCTTAGGTATTTCCATGTTCTTCTTTCCCCTTTTGAGCTAGAGAAGAATTCAAATTCTTTTCAGTGACCTTTCACTTTTGTGCTCATGAGCTGCCACCCTGCAGTTGAGTGGATTTCCTTCATCGGGATTCTGGCATAACCTTCTGTTATGGATATGGACCCCTCCTTCCTTGCACCTGTGTAACTAAGGATTATCTCTACCAGGTGAAACAGGAAAGCTGAATGGATACATATCTGGAGATTGGGTGAAACCTTGCTATTTTATCTAAACCATTTTCTATTCCTGGAAAATTCTCCCAGAAATAATCCCTGGGGAAATATCTGGGAAAACTGCTAGAATAAGGAATAAATGAACTTCATTTCTCTCTTTCCTCAGACAACAAAGACTATGATGCATATCTATCTTATACCAAAGTGGATCCTGACCAGTGGAATCAAGAAACTGGAGAAGAAGAAAGATTTGCTCTTGAGATTCTACCAGATATGCTGGAAAAACATTATGGATACAAGTTGTTCATACCAGACAGAGATTTGATTCCCACRGGAAGTAAGTCGTGTCTTTATTCTCGTGTGTTTTTGAAGGAGAAAATGAGTGATTTCAGTGATTGTTTTAGTCCTGTCTCAATACCTACTCCTTCAGAATGTCATCTTTCCTCCCATGTCTTAGAGAATGGTGAAGATAAGCTACCAAATATTAATGTGCATTTCTCAGATAAGAGGATTATTATTTAGGAATTGTATTATTTTAATTGAAGGTAAGACAGCACAGAAAGGGCATATGCAAGTAAAGAAAAGGAAAGAGACTAACATTTTTCAGGTTTTTTGAGAGTTTGCATCCCTAGGAATGAATATAGAGTTCTTTCTTTTCAGTTCCTTAGCTTTTGTTTGGCAGGACATCCATGATTCTAAGTATTGCATAAATTCAGACAGGAAGGAAAAAGTTGTGTTTGGACTAAGGTGATGGTTGAGTAACAACTTCTACATCAGAGAAAAATGGTGAATTCTGTCAGTGTCCACTGCAGATAGATGTGTAATGGATGTAGTCGATCATTCTCAGACACTGAAAACTAGAATTAATTCCAGCTGGTACAAGCAGATCTTTCTCATGTTTCTCTCACATATGTACATGAGTACAGCAATGTTTTGTCAGTTTTTGTAGAGTTCTTCATCACTGCAGTGTGACCATATAGACAGCAACAAAGTTCAGTACCTGTAATAAAGGTAAAAGAAAGGRTGCTTTCTATAGACAAAGCACAACAGACAACATCAATCTCATGAGTATTTTTTAAACCTACAGCAAACTAAATACTAATTTACAGGAGACACCACAGTTTTTATGAGTGTGTGTGGCAGGGGCGTGAAAAGAAGACAGAGCCTAAGCCTACCCAACAATTTAGAGTATAATTTGGGTTTGAGACTGAGGTCCTGAAGAAKATGGCTGCTGCTCTGTTATCTAACTGGAGGGTTTTGTCTTTTTAAAGAAAAAAATCATTATGCAAATACTTGTTTCAATAGCTATAAAGATGATACAAACCCACAGCTCATGAAGAAATACTTGCAATCCATAGCACATGTGGGAATAGATGTTTTGCAGGATCACAGAATGGTTGAGGTTGGAAGGGGCCTCTGGAGATCACCTTTTCCAACATTCCTGTGCAAGCAGGGCCACAGTAGGGCAGGTTGCTCAAGCCCATATTCTGCCAGACCATCCAGGAACATTTGCAGTCAATGTTTTTGCATATTTCCATGAGAACTTCTGGGAACAGGGATTTGTCTCTGTTTCTCTCCAGTGTGTGAGAGCAAAGTGTTTCCTTGGACTGTTTTTTGAACAACTGTTTTGTTTTGTAGCCTACATTGAAGATGTGGCAAGATGTGTAGACCAAAGCAAGCGACTGATCATCGTCATGACTCCAAGTTACGTGGTAAGAAGAGGTTGGAGCATCTTTGAACTGGAAACGAGGCTTCGAAATATGTTAGTCACGGGAGAAATCAAAGTGATACTGATTGAATGCAGTGAACTACGAGGAGTTATGAACTACCAGGAGGTTGAGGCCCTAAAACACACCATCAAGCTCCTCACTGTCATTAAATGGCACGGACCAAAATGCAACAAGTTGAATTCCAAGTTCTGGAAACGTTTACAGTACGAAATGCCTTTTAAGAGGATTGAACCCATCACAAACGAGCAGGTTTTAGATGTCAGTGAGCAGGGGCCCTTTGGGGAACTGCAGACAGTCTCCGCAATTTCCATGGCTGCTGCCACCTCCACCGCTCTTGCCACTGCCCATCCAGACCTGCGCTCCACCTTCCATAACACATACCATTCACAGATGCGCCAGAAACACTATTATCGAAGCTACGAGTACGATGTACCTCCCGCCGGCACCCTGCCGCTCACCTCCATAGGGAACCAGCACACCTACTGCAACATCCCCATGACACTCATAAACGGGCAGCGGCCGCAGACAAAAACTAACAGGGAGCAGAACCCCGAAGAGGCTCACACAAACAGTGCCATCCTGCCCCTCTTGCCGCGGGAGACCAGTATATCGAGTGTCATTTGGTGACCGACATGCAAGGGGCTGTCGACCCCCTTGAGTAGGAGCAGAGCCTGCAGTCTGGTGCCTGGAACTACATCCTCGACTGCTGCTGTTAAACATGCATTACAATCGATAACAAACGAGGAAAAACAGGGTCTTGTACATATGTTTTTGCAATTTCTTTGTAGCATCAGTCTTCCTGTTTTACCCATGTCTCTTCCCATTCACATTTTTGACTTTGTTTTATATGTCATTGGAATTTGTATATTTACATTTTTTTTAAAATGAAGAGACTGCTGTATAGATAGGAAACTTTTTTGCTTCATTAGTATAGTTTTAGACCTTTTGTTTGTTTGTTTATAACCTCTCTTGGGAATGCTTGGACAAAGCTATGTTGATATCAGAAGCACCATCCATTTTGTTGGCCTGCCTAGCCCRATTCCCGAAGGCCATGCCTGCTGCAGCTCACCTCTTTTGGAGAGTTTTTGTTAGAAGGACCCCGTCTGCTCACTGAGAGCTCCAGTTTCATTTCTACTTCCGTAATGTGCACTGCTCCTTCCCTGCCCTCACAACGACCCCCATTTGGGGTAACACCACATTCTGATCATCTAACATGTAACTTGGTAGATACCTGTCAAGCAAGAGAAAATACCCAGTCTGTATCGGTTGCTTCACAGTAGTCACTACAGAGTGTGTAGAAACTAGAGCCAGTTTGGTTTTTACTTTCTTGGGTTAATTTGTTGCTTCACAGTAGTCACTACAGAGTGTGTAGAAACTAGAGCCAGTTTGGTTTTTACTTTCTTGGGTTAATTTTTTCTTTTTTATTTTTTTTTTTAAATTCTTACTTTAAGAATGAGTTGGTTGTATCCCTTTTATAAATATAAAAGCAACCCTATTTTTAACACGTCCTGGAAACGTATTAATGTGGTTGTGGATTTTATTTTTAAGAGCTTCTTTTTTTTTTTTTTCTTTTCCAACTTTCAATATCCTGCAAATAACATTTGCAAATGTCAGGCGAGTAAGACAAGTGAGGCAATAGGCACTGAAATGCAGAGTCCTGCTGATATGTACAGTGATGRCTTCCAAACCAAAGGGGAATAAAAAAGACAGTATTGTAGATGGTTTGTCACTTTGTATTATAGAAAGTGTTATTTTCAAAAGCAAAAAGTAAGAGCAAAACATTATTTTCCTGTGGATTTCAGAGTCCCTTGTATTTTAATGTTCCAAAAACTGTATTTGCTTTAAAATTATATATTCAGGATTAAGAAATCTTCTTTCATTTGGTATTAGCTTGTAACGATAAATAAAACTTTATTAATTTTAACATGATTTCAGTAAGAACTCAGGCAGAAAAAATGACATGATTACCAGAAATATAATTGTTTTCAGAATAAACTTTATTTATACAAAATTAATATTTAAATCAGACCTGGAAGTATTAAAAACAATTTATTCACTTTAATGAATAAATAAATTAGTTTTATTTTTATGTATGATTCTATCTTTGAGGAGTTGCAAATAATGCATGTACCATGGCTGACAGGGAAGAAAAAAAAAAGCCCACCACTGTGTTTACATCCAAACATCTTTAAGACAAATTAAATAAGCACCTTGCTCATACTCATGTTTTGAATAACAGGAAAGTCCATTCTGGTTTTAGAAAGACAGAGGAGTGGTGCAGCTCTGCAACATATTCCAAGCTCTCTGCCAATCCCTGCTGGCAGAGGCAGAGGRGCTGGGGTGGAGTCACTGGTTTGCAGCACATTGTCATACAGTCGTGGGTTTGATTTATTTATGTAATTAATTAGCTTTAGTCATTTTTATGGCAGCTGAATGATATAGGCCAATATAATGGATGTGTGGGGTTTGTTCATCATAATTGTCACAATGAGAAAAGTATGGTTTATAATATTTTGGTCTCTTTAATGAGAAGTGAGCGGGAAAACTGCAGTTTGGGGGATGTTTGTGGGAGCAATCCAGAACTGACAGTGTGGGAGGAAATGAAGGTGCTCCTGTYGGGAAAGTCAAGAAATCTCAGTGTCTGCAGAAGAAGCTAATAGACCTTTGAGGTGTGCACTGATTTTTATTTGCTTAAAATGTTTATTTCTCTGAGRTTTAGCTCAAGTCCCTTTCTACAATCTGTTCCTTATTATGGTRTCTCTGGACATGAGCCAAACATCCACAAAATGGAAATTAGGCTGCCAGGTCAGATAAAATTTTAAGAGAGCTTTGCACTTCTGCTTTAAGGGAGCTGCTATTTATTTGCTCTTACAGACACCTGTCAGGMACTGATGGCATTTTCCTTCATTCATCTGGATGCCTGTCCTGGTTTGCACTGGGCTGAGCAGGGGAGAAGGGGAGGGGTTGAGTGAGCAGCAGTGTGGTGCTTAATTTCCATCTGGGCTTAAACCTCAACAGTCCCAAATTCTCCAGAATCTTCTTAAAGCAATGCATTATTTTTTTCCCCTTTGCATGTCCTGGTGTGAAGACTGGGATGTGAAATAAAAATGTAGGATGTAATTATCTGACCATAGTCACATTTAGACAATTGGTAGGTGTTTTCTTAGCCACATGGGAAGTACTTTTCTGTTCTCCTATTTTTAGTGTAGATTCAAGCACTTTGAATAGCATGATTCAGGGATTGAAAGATAMTATTTGATATTCATACTACTTAAAGAAAGTTTTTCTTATGATGTTTTGTCATAATGTTAAAAACAAACAAACAAAAAGACAAAGAAATCACAAAGCCTGGAATAAGTGGAGAAGCTTTCTATGGCTTTAGAAACATTCCTCCTTAGAATTCCTTTTCTTGTGAACAGCTCTGTTGGGGAACAGTGAAGGGAAGTGTTGTGTGTTCAYCTGCTCTATGTTTGACAAAATTTCTGTGGGAATGCAAAATAAAATGGAAAAAAAAACAAACAAAGAAACCAACCAAACCCAACAAAAAATGTCATTGCCCTAGTGCTTAGGCTTCATCTGTCTTTAGTGAAGGTGTTTTTGTTTCTGACAATGCAGCCTGAACTGTGCATGCAATAGCCACATATAAGGTTTAGCCATAAGCAAATAGCACTTTATTTTTCAAAAGGCACAGTRTGATAATCAGAAAAACTTACTCTGCCTGGTCAATAACTTTGGGTCTGTATGTAGATTCTATGCACGTGAATGATCCAAGCGTGGTGCTCTGTCTTTCTAAGGCTCCCTCTAATCAGGGTAGTCCATGTGATAAAAGGACTTGTGTAAATTCAGTATATAAGTTCTCCAGACAGCACATAAAGCTGGACAGAAATGGGAGACTGTATAGAAAGCAGCTAATTATTTTGAAGGCAAAATRCATTGCTGGGTCTCATTCTGTTCTCAGTTGCAGCATTATAATTTGAGAGTAAATCTAATAAATCTGAATGAGAGTAAGATTGATTTGTGTGGGAGAAGAAAATTGAAAAATCAAAGAGAAAAGGAATTCAKATTTGCAGTCTGTGACAAGCTGAAATCTTGGAAAGGAGCAGCRAAATGCCTTCTGAATTTTAGTGAGGTCCCAGTTCTCACCTGGCAGCCAACATCAAACACTTTTCGATATGATCTGGTTCAGAGTTAAATACTGTTAGGCTTAGATGCAAACTAAGATTTCTCTATTACTGCACAGCTGTGAAAACCATGTGTGTGTTRCATAATGGGTGATAATCAGCKTCAAAATAATTGGAAAGCTTGTTATACCCGCCTGATCAAAATTCACGGTTTTATTTGGATATTGTGCATTAATGACACATTTAAATTATAGATAAAGCAGTGAGATTTGGGGRAAACTGGCCTAGTAAACAGCATTCCTTCATTTTTAAAATAAAAATAGAAAAAAAAAATAAAAATGAGAAAATGTCAAGCTAGCAAGCCTAGAGAGAGTTGAACTAAAATCCAAAGAAGAAAAAAAAAAACACAGTAGTAAAATAAGCTCAAAAATAGAATAAAGGCCAATGGAGAATAAAGGGCAAAATACCCACTTGCTTTTTGACTTCATTGTGGTTTCTTTTGTCATGCAAAGCTCTGTACTCTGGCTGACCTACATCAAGCAACTGGCTTTTTTGGAGGCCATCCAGGAAGATCAGCAACACAAATATGTCCCTGTRTGTCTAATACACTTCCGAATGGTTTTGTACTTGTTGATAGCCTAGCACAGAGAGATTTTTGTTTRTCTTCTGCTGTTGTGATAAAGAGGATGGCAAAAATCTGTCAGCGCTAAAAAAAATCTCTGTAACAGACTTAGTTTATTAWCTAGAATAACTATATTCCTTCACTCCCACTCCCTTTCTGGTTTGCTGTTATTAGAACACTTTTTCTAACCCAGCTGAGAAATAGGTTCATGTGGCTGGCAGCAGAAAAAATGTAAGAAATTTGATAATAATGACCTCAATGAGCTTCCTTGTATAATGAAGGCTGCAAGTTCCCTTGCTTTTTTTTTTTTTTTTTG
>NW_026623478.1:904223-909346 GCF_030028575.1 Malurus melanocephalus
TGATATCTTTTATAAAGACATCTATAAAACATCAAGACATGACAAAAGGAACACACAATTTGCTAAAAAAAAAAAATAAATTAATATGTTTTTTAACCTTCTCTTTCTCTGTTAATCAAATATTAGCTCTCTCTCTGCCCCCATTAAAAATAGAAAATGATCTGGGAACAATAAATACCTACTGAGCCCAAACTCTCAAATACACACATTTTGTGACAGATAAAGAAGTGCAAGTCAGAACAGGCGGCTGCACCACATGTCTGCAGAAGCTCCATAGTGGGGAAAATGTGTTCCTGTGCATAGAGAAGGAGAGCACAGGGCTCTCTGGCCCCATATTTAGTTACCCCTGTGTCAGGTGGGTGCAGAAGGAACTGTGGGCTCAGTGTATCACCACTGACCTGCCTGAGGTGGGCAACAYGCAGGGAAGGGGGCAGGAATTACTGATATTAATGAAAATAAAAGTGAGAACCATCAGATGCCAAGGGATAGACACCCCATGGCAAAGTAGCCAGAAGAGCAGGAACAGCTGACAATATTTCCTGTTTGTTCCATGCTCAATGTAAGCACCAGCACTGAGCTTAGGGGGAGGGTCTGTGTGCAATCCACTCAGTGACAACTACAGGGATTGCAAACTCAATCTGCTAACCCCACACCTGAGCATCCTCGCAGAGATTTCCATCCCTTCCTGCCCCATCCCATCCCATCCCATCCCATCCCATCCCATCCCATCCCATCCCATCCCATCCCATCCCTCTCATAGCTCTACACCCTGCAGATTGAATTACAAACATTCAAAGCTTGCTGTGAAGCCTCAGGTTGGGGTGCACATGAAAAGTCTTTGCAGAGATGTTTAGGGTGAGTARATGTCTTCTTTCCTGAGAAGAGATTTACAGGAGCAAAGGTTTGGGTTGAAACAAGGTTGTATTTTTTGTTCTCATTTAGCACACCATTTTTCACATCCACATAGACTGCTCCTATGAAGTAACATCATGTTGCTATTCTGACCCTCTCTGAGGTAAAAAGAATGTCTTGAAAATGTCAGTTATGGGCTCAAAATATTACATTAAGCTGCAGAGGCTGCACMCACACTTGAAAAACAAACATAAATAAAGAAAAGCAAATTAGCAGTGCAATTACTTAATCTGTTTAAACCTTGGTTTAGACGATTCTTTTTCCAGGGAAGGTTGTTTTTCTCCAGATGTTTTGCAGGAAGTTAAGTAAGAAACTTTTCGAAATCTTTTCTCCATTCTTTGCGTGACGGGTACATGATAGAGAGATCTGTTTAGGAAATTCATTATTCATTGTAAATTTAAAACACAAGTGGCAATGAATTTACTGACGTAGAAGTTGTTTGCTGGAGTTAATATTCTCTGGTGAACAGCTCACTGCTGCCCTAATTGAGTTCTTGGGAATGTTTCAGTAGAAAATTTAAACAATTAGTATTGTAGGTTTACCTTCAGCATCACATTAGAACGTTGTACATTTGTCATCTTAAGACCCAGGCAACTTCAAATGGAACAATTATGTAAATACAAAGCAGTGAGGAGAACAGTGACACAGCTGTCTCTCCACCTATCTTAGCAAAATAGTTCAGTGACATCAGGCTCCTTGTTTGAGACCACTAACCTATGCCTACCTCAGCAAAACTTGTGAATCTGCACACTGTGCAGATATCTGGGACAAAATCGTTGCAATAAGCACTCTCAAATCTTAGTCACATCACAAAAAGCACTTTATACAATTTTATTCCTGTACATAGGTATTTTAATGTGTAACCGTTTAATCACAGAACTGTACAACAAAATAAAATAAGTAGCACTCATTAAAAATCAAGGAAGTCTCAAAAATCTGGGTTTATTCATAGCAGGATATTTCCCATGTGCTGCAAGGAGATGACAAACTTGCAACCAAGCCATTGCTAGGGATATTGTGACACAGATACATTTCTGGGGTGACACGGGGTGGGAGAAGCATTGGAAAGATCTTTTGCTGGTCATGTGTGACCAGGAAAATGAACACAACTGGCATTCCTAGCTGCCACAGGAAATTACAGATATCCTTTGCCTGGAAACCCAAACTTACCATGTACTTCCTTCGCCAATTGTTTGCTTTCTGAAGCCATTTCTATAACCTTGTTATAGGTAGGATTTTTTTTTTTTTTTTTTTTGTAGGTAATAAGACCTACCTGAATATCTGCCAAATTTCCTATTGTAAATAATGGTGTCCGTACAGTTCATCTCCTATTTTCTCTGATTACCTCTTCACTCTTCTAAAAAAAAGGAGCTTGTGAATAGCTCTCAGTGCCATGTACTAAATACCATTCCTACCTTTTTTAAAATGTTGTTAGCTATTTGAAGAGAAGCAGCAGCAAAGATACTATCTGCTTGAAATAACACTTGCCCAATTGTTCTTTAGGGAACATTGAAGAAAAATTCCCTTTTGATCATCTTGGGCATCTTACCAGATATACATCTTTCCAGATCTCCTCAAAAAGCAATCTAGAGCATAAGGAGTTGGACAAAGGCTGAGATGCACATGCGTATAATTTTCAAGAATTTTTTCATTCCTAGTAGCTTCTTGAATTGTGCTTTTGTTTGCTCCTTGAATTTTGCTTTGGCTTTGCTTGGTTTTATTTTGCTTTGTTTCCACAACGAGACATCAGGACTGAGATATCATTGCACTACGTGAGTTTTTTTAGAAAAATGGAGTGTAAATCCAGAGAACTGGAATAAAGTTGTCATAAACGAGGCTGGAAGTCTCCTAATCGTGCACATGGCAGCTGTTCAAAGAGCTGCTGGATTTCCTTAGCTCCCACTTSAGCCAATTCTCCATTTCACAAGCAAAATCCTACAAAGAGGATTTGTAAGGAAAATGGTGCTTTTGTACCTGGTGCCATTGTACCTGGAGTCTCAGGCACAGTGAGTCGGATGCCCCCTGCTCGCTGACAAATCAGCTTTCTTTGAAAAGCTGAGGTTTCCTCCTCCAGCCTTCTGATTGCTATCTGTTGGCTTTTCTAAGGCTCTCCAAAGTCCTGAAGAATGAAATAAAATCAAATATTTCAAATTCGAAGTGAATCTATGGAAATGTACAAAATCATCATTGAATATTTCAAACAGTTGAGTAGAACATGGATATCTGCCCCTTCTTCATGTAACCCTTATTATTCTTTTGCCCTAGATTGTCATTGGCTACAATTTATTTTACATATCCTATAAAAATGTGACCTGASGTGTTTTTATGTTTATATTAGTCAGCAAACTCAGAAATAGTTTATCATCTTCATCATAAAGGTTTGCRGATTTGTTAATGATAAATGTTTAGYGTGCTAAWAAAGTTAAAGAAGGAAGCTGCCCAAGACTGGGCAGTGGTGAAGCAGCAACAATGAATGASTGGAGAATGTTAAAAGACAAAATGTTATACTTAGGTTTYACAGTAAAAGGGAGTCAMATTATYTTCCCAACATTGCATCTAAATATCSASTGCTGWCACTCACAGCAGTTTTGGGCCATCTATAAATTTTGCAGCAATTAAATTCTGTGCAGTTACTAGTGTCCTGAGACTGTTTATAATCTAAAAAAATTAAGCACATGTGCAATTTCATAAGAAGATGTTTTTATTATCTTATTGTATTTTCTGCACCTTCTTCAGATGACAAGAAAACACAATACCAAAAAGGATCTTTAACAGAAACAACATGTGTCTAGTTGAAATACTGGAAGAAACATTTCATCACCTCCTCTTTCATAAAAAAAAGCTGCAAAAGTAATAAAAATAAAACAATTTGTCTAGGGTACTTAGTTTCTTTAATTTTATTTTGTTACCTTACTCATCTCAGAAGGATCTGACTGTCCATAGGCAGAGTGTTCAACACGACTCTGGATGTAATTGTACCTTCTTGGGAGCCCACTGCTCAAAGTCAATACCTGGATAAGCATCTCAATAAAGCATTTTKTTAATAAAGCTCTCAGCTGGTCTTCCATAATCCGAGGAACCAGCAGAATAGAAATGSTCTGTAGCTCCTGTCGAATACATGCACAAGGAAGATATAAAGGTATTCTTATCATCTTTAATTTTGCRTTGATGGAATAAAACAAGTGCTGTGTAAGGCTTTGGTACCTTTTATCTCAATTTGCAAAATAGTTGATTAAAGTAAAAAAAATTTCTGCTGAAGTCAGCAGAATTAGGTGCAGCTCTGTATAACTGGTGCAAAATAAAGAGCAGAATCAGGCCCAGAATTTGGGAACATGAATTTCTGGCCATTCTACAATTTAATTGAAGATTCAGTATCATTGGCTTTCCCAAATGTTCATTATTATTGCCATATAAACCATAAATTATTGTATGCATTCTTTTCGAGGTCTTCTTTAAGGCTGCAGGTATGACTACAAACTGGAAAATATGCCTCTTCCTTTACACACTTTGTTCAAAATCATTAAAATTAAAATGGAAGCACTAAAGTTAAGTAGATATACATCAACCTATATTTATGACTACTGTAAATTAAAGATTTTACCTAAAGAGATTAACTTATATTTATTTTTTAAAAAATTAGATGGGTCACAGCTAAAAGGAATTGCACTTTTGTAGTAATACTATACTTATTGCTAAGAAGCAAAAGAGTCATGATCAAAATGTTACCTAGTTTCAGCATATGTTACTTTAAAAAGAACATGTTTTTTGTTATCCTAACTTTCAGAAAATTCACTGAGCCTGGTACAAAAAAAAAAAACAAACTGAAGAGCTTGTTGTAATAACTATAACATATTAGACACTTTTGTACTTTCATCAATTTTATTCTTACAGGAGAAAAGACATCACTCACTAAATATGAATGCTGCACATGTTAGCAATAGAAATATTGATTTTTGTAACTTTGCACTTGCCTTAACTTTTCYGCACATATATACAGACACAAATAACGCATAGCGGGGGGGAAAGAGGATTAAGGGAAATAAAACCCACAAAAGTAGGCAAGTTTTACATTATTTAATGAATAACAACACATGAGCTTATTCAATACAATCCTTGTAAAGAGCACATGATGCCATAGGTTTGTTAAAGCACAAGGTGTACTTTGTCCAGATTAAAAACAAACAAAACAACACAAAACCAAACAAAAAAAA
>NW_026623478.1:910404-921678 GCF_030028575.1 Malurus melanocephalus
GGTTAGGATAAATTCCATTCTTGTGTTTCTGAACAGACTGTAAGTTTTGTGGTTCTCTTCCAAACTGCAGTGGCMTAGATCATTACCCAAAACAATGGGKTTATACTCATGTTACATCAGTCACATGAACYGCAATCAGCTTCTTTTTGGCCTTCMGATCAAGACCCTCATCTTCWGCAATCCTGAAAGACACAAGAAACACTGAACTTGTTTTCACTCTTTTTTAAAATTTTTTTGAGCTGTGATTCTCCTCAGATGCCGGGGGAATTGCTCCACATTTGCACCTCTGTAACACAAGAATTYGGGGCCTTGCAATAAGAGACAGGCACCAGTGCACAGCAGCTCTTACAAAGGTCTAWTGTATGCCATAGCTAGAGCTTAAGTTGTCGAAAGAGCTGGTGATCTGGCTCCAGAACCCCACAGACCACTCTGTGTCTCTGTAGCTCAASAGTATCACAAGACTTTTGAGAAATGACAACTGAATCGGTTTACCTGCAGCAACTCATATTTAAATGCATTTTTAATATTATTGTATTTTGCACCAACAGTCTGGAGTCTGGAGTCAAGGTGAACTATATTAAAAAATGTTTCTACAGACAGTTGCCCTTTTGAACTCTGAATCTGTCTGCTTCATCTACTTCTCATGAAATTTTTATCTTTGCTATACAAAATATCAGTAAGATCATTTGAATAAATGGTCATGGTTTCACCAATATCACCATGATTCRTTGGCCGGGTATGGTGGCAGGAAATGCATTTAGCATTGGATTAGACATCATAAGAGTTATGATTACTCAACTACCAGCATGTGACGTGCACAGAAATATGGTATCCACTGTAAATTCAAAAAATATTTATGTATATTTAGTTACATTTTTTAAATATTGCTATTTAACAGACATTAATAAAAAAAAATTTGAAGAACATAATGCTTTGTTCTTTGCTGCATTGCTCTGCATTCGTGGACATGTAACTGAGACAACAAAAAAAATCTTTTATTAATTGCTGGTATTCTCTCCCAAAATCATKCATGTGTGTGTGAACAGGGTGGGAAGCCACATAGAGCTCCATGCCTGAAGARATCCRATCRCAGGAAAAAGTAAGTAAAMAAGAATATTTMTTGAAGAGMACTGGAGTCTTRKTTTCAAAAAATAAATAAATAAATTGAAACACCGAGATAAACAGGAAGAATAAAAGTACCAAGAAGCACCAACAGTGATCAAAATATTTAGATTACCTCTGGACAGCTTCCTTGGATTCCCCTTACCTGTACCACTTATTCTTATAAACAAATGCATTGATTGATTCAATTTCATTTTCCCTCTCTCGCATATTTATTTCCACTTTTTATTTCTCCCAACATATGTTTTCTATTTGGCAGGATGGAGGACATGTTCCATACTTACTTTATTTTGCATAGATAATTGACTTCATTAGTTAATGAAAATACTAAGTATCTTTGAAGTACTAGGTTTGCACTGATAGGAATTTAGCATGGTGTCTGTAATTGAAACTTAGGTTCATGACCAGAGCTATGAAATACAACTATTCACATGCTGGGATCTACCTTCATGTCAGCTACTGGATCAGGGAGATCAGAATGTCATTGGAAGTGATGCCTACGTAACTGAAAATTAAATTCTCAGRCATTTACGGTACCCACTGAAGTGCAAATAAAAATGTTTTTCAAGTTAAAAGCTGTTTTATTTAAGTGGAGAACTTTAAGAGAAGRTCTTCTGTTGAATAACCTGCTAAGAAGGATAAAAGACACCCTGATAGTCATATACTATAAAAGGTGATGCTCAGAATAAGAATAAAAAGACATTCTGATGCAAGATAGGTATGTAATTGCAATTTAAGTTTTGAAAATTGTTCCAAAAGGTCTGGGAAACAGACCCTCGCCTGACATAGACTCATGGATTGTACCTAGGTTAGTTTCAAAGCTTAGTGAAAACAAATTCCAAGAGTAAAATGAACAGTAAACATGTTTTTTATGCAAAACAGGAACTACAGTACTGAGAAWAATGCGAACAGAGGAAATAAGAGTAATGTCAAAGTAATGTCCAAATGCATTGTCTAGAGATTGAAAAATAGGCTCCAGAAAATTAATCAGAGATCTTTAAAGTGTTTTACTTTCCAGTTGCATTCAGAACGGGTTCATTCTTTTAAATCAATATGCACTCCACAAAATCAAAGAGCGGTTCTGCTCCGAACGCTGATGAACCTYACCCAGTTGGGTTTGTTCTCTGTACCTATCCTGCAGGGAAATAAGCAGTGAGCCAGGTAAAGCCAGGACAAAGCCTGGGCCCCTTATGATTACTTTATATAGCACTCTCATTYCTGTCTTGAGAAATTAGGTGTTGACTGCCTTCAGATTTAGTATTGGCTGTGGTGGAGACAGCTGTCAGGAGCAGCACAGCCCAAATATTTGATGTGGGAATATACTGCRGCTTTTCTGTCAGCAGCACCGGATGCACTGCCAACAACAAGCACAAGATTTTTGTTCTCCAGTGAGCATCATCTTGCACCCCATGGTAACACCACACGTACTGGARAGAATTTAAATACAAAAGCATTAAAAGAAGAATATACTATGAAAGAGGATGGAAGAAAAAGARCTAGTGCTCCTGTGCTGGTTGAATTCTCATCCCACGTGATAAATTCCTTGTTGTCTTCTCCAGGCCTTGCTCAGTCCTGGTTTGTGGCCCCAGATGAATGAGATCCTTAGACAATGCTGAGCCACAGTGTTTGAACACCTCCAGGCAGTACCAGCTCAGCCACCTTTACACTCCCCCCTGCACGAGGTGACTTCCTCCAAGTTAACTTCCAGAACTCCCCTAACTGTAATAAATAATTAGTACTTGTTCTACTTGGCCACAGAATTTTGTGTGCTACCAACATTGTTTTTGATTTTTGGGTTTGATATTCTGCTTTTT
Source organism: Malurus melanocephalus (assembly GCF_030028575.1). NCBI lineage: Eukaryota > Metazoa > Chordata > Aves > Passeriformes > Maluridae > Malurus > Malurus melanocephalus. The sequence goes on from NW_026623478.1 coordinate 913,341, forward strand.
TGAATATATTTAAGAGGAGATTTTTGACATAAAGAATTGGTTGTAAAGCTAAAGAGTATAAATTTTTGACATAAAGAATTGGTTGTAAAGCTAAAGAGTATAAATTTGTTTGGATGCACAGAAGTGAGGATCCGGTGGTGGGTGGTTTGACCTTGACTGGACACCAGGTCCCACCCCAGCCACTCTGGCAGAGCCCTCCTCATCAAGACAGGAAAAGGAAAATCCAACAAAAGTCTCATGTATTCAGATAAGAACAGGGGAGATCACTCATCAACTACCATTAGGGGCAAAATGGAATTTACCTGGGGAAACTCACTTAATTTGTTAAAAATTAAAATCAGAGTAAGAGAATAAGAAATTAAACCAAATCTTAAAATACCTTCCCCTGACCCTTCCCTCCTTTCTGGGCTYGACTTTATTCCAGGTTCTCTCTTTCTTCTCCTCCCATGCAATAGCAACAGGTGTCATGGTTTTAAAGCTGAAACCAGAACAGAGGAGCAGCATTTAATCTAATGACTGAAAGCACAGAGCTATTCCAGGCAAATAGTTAATTAGCAATTAATGTAACCAATAGATGCCCAGGAAAAAAAAAAATCGCCTTAGGTTATAGGTAAGTGAAATATAATAAAAWGATAGCAACCTAAATAAGCATTTGCCAAAAAGATTTGAGCATCTTCTAAAGGAACTGTTTCAAGCTATTAAGTTTCAAAAAAAACACTCAAAAACTATGTTTTCATCCATAGTAACTTTGTAGAAGTTGCCTCATTCTCTGTGGTAAATAATTATAATTTTTAAACTGATTAAATAAATATTTATATTAGAGATTAGAAAGGGTTTCAAGGACTTATTACAGACTCTCTTTGTTGTAAATAGGATGAAATGGCTCTGATCTAATCTCTTGGGTAAATAACACATTTTATAACTTTTAATTAAAAATGRGAGMAGTGAAATTCTTTTAAACAAATACYAAATTCCATCAAGGATTTGATTAAAAAGTGACAGAAGACATCAGCTGTAAAAGAAAAAAAAAGACCAGAAGGATATTCTATCCTTGATTTCTGTTTTCTCAATAAAATAAAATGCCATTTGCTGGAGGTTCCCTTCTGAGTTTGTAATGTGGGACTGAGAAATGAGCTCTTGTCTTCAAACTCATATGGACCAATTTACAAAAAAATGTTTTGTTCTGGCTTAGCTTTAAGCAGACAATTTTTAGGATTTGATRTCTAATATGTTTTGTACACCAGCAGAATCTGGAGCACAAGTCATAGAGTCACAAAGATTTTATTTCAGTGTAGAAAGAGAGCTCTGTTCCTGAAGAGATTACACTCAGAGATCAGGAATTTATTTAACTGTTCAACCTTAAATTAGTCTTGATTAAAACAATCCACTCWGAAACAACAGGAAAGAAATTGATTTTCCTTCTGACTCCTACTTGTAGGTCACATAACCATGAGAGAGAGACTTTCACTCACTTTCCAGAATTATGAATGAATTTAAAGAAGTTGAGAAGTAATTGCCCCACCTTTTCTTCAACTGTGAATTTATTTCTGGGTGAATATTTTCTCTCTTGAGAACCTTGTTTTCTTAAAATTGTGTGTAGGATGTGGCCACTGTWGAAAATAAGTTGTGAAGGTGTGGATTAGAAATGTAAATCTCCTCCATTAGTTATAAAAAAAGACATGACACAAAAGTCCAAACAAGTCCAAAAAAGGCTTGTATCTACTTCATCAAGCTCTTGAGGGTGCCACAGAGAAGAAATAAAGAACAGTCCTATAAATATTGCACTGGGACAAACTCCTGGCTCTCAGGTCCAGTCTTTACTATAAGTACCCTTAAGTACCCAATGAAGTACATTTCTTAAACTTAAATCCAAGTAGCTTTTTATTAATACTCTTTTAGATTTGTTGCCCCAGGCCATCAATTTCTAGTGTTCAGAATTCATAATGCTTTTACCCTGAATATACTGTTTCTGTGCCAATTCTGTTTCTAGGCACAATTAATTCTCTCATTTACTCAGAAAATATTGGGTATTATGTATCACCCATGCATCTTGGCCTTTTTTTCTTTTTTTATTAAGATAAGACAAATCCTCCCATAATTCTCTTCCCCCTCAGTATCTATAAGGTTTCTCCATGATGGTTCTGGTGTGGTATGCTGTTGAGGATTTACAAGAAATCTTCCACCAAGACTTTGTAAAATGTCATCGATACGTCCATCTCTATGTCACATATAGTTTTCCTGATTAAAATATATATTTTTAAATGAATGTCTAGAACAATGACTCAGAATTGCCTAATGATGATCTATATGCTTTATACATAAGATTTTGGGCTTAGTCATTATTTCTGGTGAAGGTTTTTTGGATGCAATTGTTATCATCCTTCATCAGCTTCCAGGCTTTAGTTAGGTCTAAGGTACTCTGTTGTTTGTGTGTGTTATTCTTAGGTTTGCTCATTGATAGCACATCCCAAAGCTGTGAATTAAAATATTTCCAACTTAAAGCAAGGGCAGGAAGCAAAGACCATCCACAATAATGGTCTGAGAGCTCCATTACCAGCCTCTTCTGACTAAAAGACTTGTTTCTGATATATCCCAACATAACCCTCTTTATCTATTATTTTTATCTATTTATCTGTACTATCTAACACTTTCCCATGCATGTCTGACTGAAATTTGGTTTGATAAGTGTCATGACCCCCTGGTGGAGTGCAAGGGATTTGGTAAATTCTCGTTGGGCTGAAGAAAGACACCGAACCACGCTGTCAGGGAACACTTACACTTTATTGCATAGCCACCATAACTTCAGCAACTATCTCACTGTTTAGACTGGACAGGCATTGGTTAACAAGCCCTAAAATTCACAAGGGATATTTCCACAGGAGTGGAGGTAAACAAGCCTTTAATTTTGTACAGTACATTTCAATATTCAATGATTCTGACTCACAAGTCACAACACACCTCCATAATCCCCCGGTTACCACAACAGTGCTCAGTTCAGAGTATGGGGTGTAATAGGATAGACATGCTTGTCTCAGAAGATGAATAATGTCACCAGCCCTTGGATCCCACATTGGTCCTGCCACGTGGATGGAGCTGGAGTGGCCAGACAAAGAAAGTGAGAGAGGAAAGGAGAGGAGAGGAGAGGAAAAGAGTAGGAGAGGGCCCAATCCACTCCCCTTTTTAGTTCACCAGGTGCACACCTCTTATGTAAATTAGACTTTTCATGCATTCTGTTCATGTGTACCCAGCCAACCCTTTTCGATGAAGTGATTTGGGGGTGAAGGAGCTGATCATGAGACTCGAGGCAGAGMAGGAAGTTGGCTGAGACCAGAGCTTCCCAACCTCTGCGGGACCCTCTGCTCTGATCACATTTTTCTTGTCATAAAAGTCAGAATTTGAGACAAAATATGCTTAGGTCTGCTCCTTTACAATTATAATTTATTTTCATTTTCTAAGGGACCTTACCTGGATGGCATTGCACAATGCATCTGGTTTAGGATGCATTTACTATGAGGTCTAGGAAAAATTATGATGATAGGCCCATACTACTCACCATCATTTTTATTTGCTTCCATACCTTTCAGCAGTTTTTAAAAAAACAACCCAAAATTCTGCCTATTGGTGCAGTCAGATAAAGGACTGTATTCAKCTGTTGTTCTTTCTCCATTTATTTAATATAGATATTATAATTCCAATTGTTTAGCCAAGAGGTACAGTTATCAGCCTTATAAATGTATTAACAACTCTTGGTATTTGACTTAGATTTAATGAGCAAGGTTTTTTAGACCTCTGGAATGGGTATCTCCCGATTTAGATATCTCCCAATTGAGTTTTACTTCAGTCTTAGATTTAGTAATTCTGCTTTCCTACTGTGTCTGCTATTATTTTGGGGATAGTTGGCTAATCTCTTTCATCAATCATACCAGAAARAAGACAAAGCTTTAATTTACATTTGGGCTCATGCCAACATTGCCTTTAATCTTTGGTCTATCCTTACCATATAGCAGGAATGAGGGTAGAGATGGGATATTTTCTTTATTTCCTGATTGTTTATATGATTATTTCTRTGGTATAAATTAATTTGGAAGTTCTAAATCAACTTGACTTTTGCTGTTGGCATTAAGTGACCATAGATTTCTAAGTTCGCTTTGGAAATAGTTATCTCTTTTTTGACATTTCTTAGCTAGATTTTTATTTATTCTTCATGGGGAGGGGATTCTCCCAGTGGCTCTACTGCTTTTCCCTGCACWTTTTCCAAATGTGTTTTTGCAAGGCTTCCTCACTTTGGTCACCTTGAAAGCAGCGAATGAAATGGTGACTGGGCCATTTTTTGGCCMTGAGGCCAACTGGTGCATCGATACAATTAAAACTCCTTTGGCATCCAAACGAGGTGCCTTATCCAAATTGTCTATTAGGAACAATCATGCAGACTTGCTTAGGCACTGACTAGGAGAGCCCTTGGTGGCCCAGAGTAAAATCATGCCAGAGACCCTTTTAACAGCATGAGAGTGAGATAATAGAGCACCACAGGCAATGTTTAATTAACTCATGTAGATGAGTCACTGTGCTCCCCAGCTCTTCCTGCACATTCCCTGCAAATGAGGACAGAAAGTTATTAATTCTCACAATCTTATCACGAGTTTCACGTATTTTGGAGAATATCTWAAAGGTTAAAAACTCTCAAAGAAATATTTTTGGGTTAGTTTTACTATCCAGTCTAGGAAAAAAATGCCCAAAATTCTTTTTCTGATTGGTTGGTTTGTTTTTTTTTTTCTTTGTTTGGCTTTTTTTTGTGTTTTTTGTTGTTTTGGTTCATTTGTTTGTTTTAATTGATCAGTGGAGAAAGAAAAAATATTGCTTAACACTTTCTCACAAGACTTTCAATAGRTTGTATTCTGAACTCTGTTATTTTCTTCTGATTTCTATACCAGCAGGCTAATCTGAGACTGAAGAAATAAGAAAGGTGTTTTGAGTCATTTCTTCCCATTTTCAGTCCAGCTACTGACTTAATTTAACTATWATTTTGTGTGTTTTTCTGGAGAAAACAGAGCTGGAACGTGAATCAGCACACAAAGGCTGCAGCATCTTCTGATGTGAAGTATCAAACCGTGACAGATTATGGATCCACTGAAAGCACAAAACAACAACACAAGTAATGTTTGAAACGTGCCTTTCCTGGGTTTGAGAAAACAGCCAAATGCAAACAAACAAAAAAAAAAAATAGAAAGCAAAGCATGAGATATATTGTGTGCCATCTAAAAATCACCCTCAATTCACAGGTTGAAWCAAAAAAACATTATTAGTCATGCAATATGAGAAAAAAAGAGAGAGAAAAAAAATGTTAGTAAATCTTTCACTTTGCATTTGAAACACCAGTCACTACCTTTTATTTGTTGGGGGGTTTTTGTTCTATTGAACAAGCTTTTCCAAGACATGATTTACACCTCAAAAATACCATGTTTTTATGGTAACACTATTTGAACCTGTTGAAAATAATTTTGAGTATCCTAAGAATATTTGTGTCTTGGATTAGCACATTAATAATTAAATAAAATATTTAAAAAAAAAAAAAAAATTAAGTTGAAGTTATCATTATGTTTCCTTTTCCCCTGAGGCATTTTTCTGTAGTGGAACTGCTGAGATACTATCTTGTGCAAGTATTACTAATACAAGCAGTTTTCAAAATAAGTTTTAAGGACAGACCACTGAAGATATTTTCTTTTGATTTTAACTGAATTTTCTGGATTGCTGAATAATTCTCTTATTTCTCGTATCTCATTCCATACTGCTATGGTGATTTTATTTACTTACTTTTTGTCTGTTTTTGTTTGTTTATTGTGAAACTATTGCTGCAGAATCTTGGGTTTTCTGTCTATTTTCCTATGGTGAACTGACCTTGGCTGAGTGCAGGGTGCCCCCTTTCTCTCCCCCTTCTGACCACAACAAGAAGAGAAAATTTAATGAAAAGTTTCTGTGCCAAGATAAGGACAAGGGAAAGATCACTCCCCAGTCATGAACAAAAGAGGTTCAAGTTGGGGAAATYAGTTTAATTTGTTAATGATCAAATCAGAGTAGAATAATGAGAAATATGAACAAATTTATAAACCTCTCCATTCTTTCACAGGCTTAGCTTCATTCCCATCTTCTCTACCTCCTCTCTGTGAGTAGCCCAGGGAGACACTTCTTTCTCTTCACACATTTCCCCTGCTCTAGGATGGAGTCCCTCCCATGGGATCCATTTCTCCAAAAGCTTCTCCAACGTGAGCCCTTCCCACAGGCTGCAGTTTTTCACGAACTGCTCCATCCTGGGTCCCCTGTGGGGTCATGGACACTGCCAGCAGCCCTGCCCCAGCGTGGGCTCTCATGGGGTCACAGCTTCCCTGCTACCAAAGCCTTGCCAGGCACTCCCACTGCACTCAATTGGTGTGATCTGCAATGAGTTCATCTCATCATTTGTTGGAAAGCTTTCCTGGTGCTCTTCTAGGTCGTCATTGCACGTATTTGCCAAGGAAAATGGTGCCAGGTGACAGAGGATCAGTGCTTATATAGTCAGCGTTATGTTGAAAGGTGATTGCTGCTCTCTAGAAAGCACTGATTACCYAGGTTTAGCATCCACCAAATAATCAGAGCCAAAGAAATACCAATTAAGGTACTTTTAACTGAATTTTGGCTCTYCAGTTCTTCCCCTGTACAATCTGCACAGATGATTCAACGTTATTTTAGTTTGCTTCACCCAGGGGAAGCATCTTTCAGTTATCTTAAATCCCACATAGTTTAGCCCTATACCACTGTTTGGAAATTTTTTTTTGTTGTTGTTATTTGTGCCTGTGTTTACTGTCTTTCCACATGGGAGGAAGTACCTTTCTAGTTATGAAATGTACCAGTGAAATGCAAATTACCKCAGCAGTCTAAGAGAATCTAGAAATCCAAGGTGAAGGCACCTGACATGTCCTTGCCACCTGCCACTGTACAGAACCAAATTAAAAGAGGACAAGAAGATGGCACCACAGTGAGGATTATGGATGRCATGTCAGGCATTATTTTAAATCTTTTTATCTTCTGTCAACTTAAATCAGATTCTTAAAAGGTAGTGGAGCAGAGAAGAGGGCTGCAAAAGTGCCTAAATTAAAAATRTTTCTCTTTTRCCTATGAAACAGGATCATTTCTGTTACTTATTCAGAGTATTATCTGTTAAGTGTGGTAAAAAAATATAAGATTTTATTGCTTCTGCTCTTATCAGCCCTGCATAGCCAACTACAGCTGTGTTCAAGGTTACTCCCCAGAAATAAACAAAATAACACCGTGTGCAATCTGAGACAATGATCCAATTTACGGATGCCCTCTGGTCCCCAACTGACTCTAAATGAAGGTAATGTGACCATACAGATGTCACCAAAGGAATGATGAAATAAGTGGGGTTCCAAAAATGTATACACAGGGGTATGATTTGATCCAGAGAAAAAAGAATGAAGAAGGAGGTTGGAAAAGACTGATTTTGGTACCTCAAAAGTTGGGTAGGGGAGGAAAAACAAAAGAATAATTTTGTAAGCATGCTCTGCCCATCGCTGGGTATTTCAGTGCCAGCATCTCTGCCACCTGTCAAAACACAGGTGTGCGCTGTGTCCTTATGGAGGAATTTGAGACAGCTCAGGAGAAGTTAATCTCAAAATGCAGACTGACAGTGCAATGTCCAACTTCGCAGTACGCAGTTACCTGGCAACATTCACAGCCCTTCCTAAGGGTTTRTGTTCTTTGAGCTAAAACCTCATGTTTTAGAAGGCAAATCACAGAGAACAGCACACGGAGTAATGAGCGTTTATGCCAGAGGATACAAACTGTGAGGACAAACATCTATAATAAAGTGTGCCTTTCTCTCSGAGTTAGACACTTCCCTCAGGTCAACACAGATTGTCTGTCCCCAGCAGAAATTCAGCCCCTGAGCTGAATGTCCATGAAAACTCCTTTTCAAACTCACACTGGTGCAAGGGTTGTGATGGCTCTGCTCTTTTCCTGCTCTGTTCCTGCCTGGGGCAATGGGACTGATTTGAGCATTATCAGGTAAGGATTTTTGAGGCTGGATAGATTCCTTCCATTGAAGCTGTTCTACTTCATATACAGTAATTAAATATTCAGTAGTCCAAGGAAAGCATAGGAAAAATGACTTTGTAGCCTGTGGGTAAGCAGCTTGTTTATGAAGAAGATGTCCAAATTCATATACCTCCTCTCTTCGTTCCTTTCAGACATCGCCTAAAGTTTGTGTCTTCAACCTCTCCAGCAAATTAACTCTTAGTGTTTTCCCAGCCAACGTGAGGCAGCCAAAGGCATTGGATCTCAGAAT
>NW_026623478.1:923261-927560 GCF_030028575.1 Malurus melanocephalus
ACATCCCTTTCTTTTCCCAGGCTTCAGTCATACACAATAATTGGCTGAGTTTCAGAATCAGGGCTTGTGGGGCCCCTTTCCCCCACAAAAATAGAGACCTGAAAACTGAGAAAAGTCTGTATTTAGACTCACCTTTCTCATGGTAGGCTTTGTATATCTTTTGCACACACACCTGACAAAGCTCTGTGCTAAGCAAGCTCAGGTCTGACAGATCCCCAGCTTGAATAACTCACGGTGTTTTCAGCAATGTTTTCTGCACCAAGCACAGCATCTTTCAGCTGGAGATCCCTGGCATCTGTTGGGTGCAGAACACATGACAAACCTCACAAACAAGCAGTTTATTGCAGCAGTGTCATGGTTTACCCCAGCAGGCAGCTAAGCCCCACACAGTCACCCATTTACCTGCCCCCAATCAAAATGGGGAGAGAATCAGAGAAGTAAAAGCAAGAAAAACCCGTGGGTTGAGATGAAGACAATTTAACCAGCAAACAAAAGCCGTGCACACAAACAAAGCTGAGCACAGCAAGGAATTAATTGTCTGCTTCCCACAGGTGCTCTGCCATCCCAGGAAGGCTGGGCTCCTGTCACGATCCACTTAATCCTAGTGGGAGTCATGAGGGGATCGTTATAAGAATCTCAGAGTGCAAAAGAAAACGAGAGGCAAATATATATATGCTTTAAATAATCAAGAATAATTTATTTGGATATTTTGCGATAGAAGAGGGTGAGAGAGAGAGAAAGAGAGAGAAAGAGAGAGAAAGAGAGAGAAAGAGAAAGAGAGAGAGAGAAAGAGAGAGAAAGGGAGAGAGAGAGGGTGGGGTTATAGCTACCAACGGCTCAGATGAATCCTCCGCGGTTCCATGGGTTCACCAGCATCCGTTGGGGAGATCTCCATTGGGGTCTTCTCGGGGAGACTTTTTATAGTCTTTTTTAAAGTGAGTGGCTGTAAGCCAGGGGGGGTTGTGAAGCATGAGCTGGAAATCTGGCCTCACCTTGATCCGGCTCGGACTCCTTTTGAAAGCGGGTGGCAGCAAGTCAGGGAGGGTTGTGAAGCATGGAAACCTGATGGAAACTTGTGAAGCGTGGAGAAAATCGGCCGAGTGGTGGAGAGAGAATGTCCATCCATGAGGTCGCAACGCTCTCTTTAAACAGCGCAGCCATCCATGGCCAACACGTTGTACCTGCCAGCCTCGGAGCTGGAAATCTGGCAGTCACCCCACCTTGATCCGGCTCGGACTCCTTTAAGCAAAGGGTCCCCCTTTTCTTCCCCTCGAGGTTCTCCTTTTTGGGGTGTTCAGTCTCGATGATCAATGATCGTGAGACCGTCAAGGATCTTTAGTACGGTCTCTTAGAGCTCCATCATGCACAGCAGTGACAAACACCACGCTCTGAACATCATCCCCTTCCCTCTTCCCCTTCTCYGTGTGCTGAGCCGTATGTACAGATGGTCTGGGTTTCCCTGTGGTCAGTGGGGTCAAACTGCTCCAGCTGTGACCCCACAACTCCTTGTGCACCCCCATCYYMSTCGCTGGTGGGGTGGGTGAGAAACAGAGGAGGTCTTGRCWCTGTGCAAAYACTGCTCAGGAATAATTRAAACAYCCCTGTGTTATCAGCACTGCTTCCAGCACAAAACCCAAACACAGTCCCCTACCAGCTACTGCAGAGGAAATTCATTTCACCCAAACCAAAACAAGCACAAGWAGGCATATGAAAAATTCACAAAAAMTAAACMCAAGGGAATAAAAATAAACCCYRATTTGAGCAAATGCAGCATCAAACTAAAGCATTTTAGGCATGAAATGGTCATTTTGTAAGGGTCAGAATGTTGTAAAGATCTCTAGAGCAGCTCTAAGTAACATTATGTATGGGCACATKATTCCTTTTTAGATTAAGTCATCAGCAACATTAAATCAAAAAATCTATGTGTACATATATTTTAATTTTTTTTTCTCTAATCTTCATGGTCCACATTCAGACTCAGCATCCACATTTCCTCYCCTGTCTGATGGCTCTTGCTCCAGCTGAAAGGAATATCGATGCACCTTCTGGGGACAGGCTTGACATTGGAGTCTGCCATCTAGGACAGACAGAGAGAAATTTCACAACAAAGTACTTTGAAGATAATTCATGGGAGACTATTGTSGAGAATTGTGTTCATTCATTTTTCAGATGGATGATTTTCCATATAACACTGATCTGTCCCTTGTTTCCCCCTCCCTGTTCTGTATCATCCAATGTCATCTTCTTGCTGGTAAGAAAAAATCCATTTTGGTAACAGAGGGAGTGATTCTCAGGCTACCTTAAAGCATAACCTAAATCATCACCTTCACAAGCAATATAAACAAAGTCATAAGTTCTTTCTGTGCTCRTTCTTATGATCACATGAATGAGCAGTACATGGTGTTTCTGCAGCATCTTTAATGTTAGAAATGTTTCAAACTAATTTTCCAGCAATTACCAAATTATAACACAYGTGTGACCTAAGATTCTCAGTAGTCCCACTTGTTTCAGCAGCAARCTTCATGTTCTTAGGGTTTATGAGATTATATTTTAAAATATACTTTAGTAACTTTTATTAAATTAAGAAAAATTAATTGCTTTTATAATTTGAAATTTAAGCATTAGTAGAATTTTAAATGTATCATCATACCATTTTAAGAGTTTGTTATAGTTATTTAAAACCTGAACCTTCTAAAATTCCAAAATGTAAAGTCACCMTAAACAAATAGCTTAATCATTTTCTATCAGTTTTTATGTCTGTTTTCAATTACGATAAAGAATCCAAACTTCATGAGCAATACAAAAAAGTGGAACTAAAATCAGAGTGACTTTAAATATTACTTAGACAGCATATGTCTCAAAACTAAGTGACATGGGGTATTAGATATCAACTATTTATGTGGTGTATTCCTTTGGAAAGCATCAACAAATTAACCTCTTCTTTGCAGTTGTCATTTAGGTTTTCATCCAAAAAGAGGCAACAGAGCAGGCATTCACACCCCTTTTAGTCACTGGAATACTCCAGACATGATCCTTAGTAGGAAGGTGATATCCTTTCACTGAAACAGAATGGCAAAGCTTTGATGAGAACCTAAATTCAGAAAATAAATTAATATCATGATAAAATATTACCACAAACCATGTCACCATCTAGATTAAAACACTATGGTCACTTTTTGGGAGAAATAGAATGAGGGCTCTGAGCAGCCTCATTATGGGCACAACAGAAGCACTCAAARGAACTGGAACTGAAATTATCTTCAGCATGAAGCAGTGTCCACCTCCAGGATTTGGAAACTTCTATTTTTTATCTGCTTGATTGCTCACAATCTTTTAAAGTGCTGTACAGAAATTGCTGACGGTTTTAACAGAATAGCTTTGTCAAGAAACAGATGCACCTCTTGTTTTCTATATATAACAATGAAAATTATGCTAAGTGTAAAATGCAGAGGGTCTGATTCTCAGCCACATTTCTGCCTAAGCAGCCATTCAGGGCTAACACAACAAGCAGGGGCCAAGAAACATGGCCCAGGTGAAATGAGCACATAATATCATGGACTGAATTTTTATAATGTCTGCCTATATTTTTCATGAGGCATTGCTAGTGGATTAGTTGAAATTGAGTCTAAAACAGAATCACGGTCCCTAAAACAGAGGGGAACTGATTGATATTATTGTTTTCATGGTCATATTTTGGAAAAGCTATGAATTTTCTTGTAGAGAGGGTACCTACCAGGCTTACTTTATTGCTACATTCCAAAATAGGTTTTGAGGCCACATTCTGGAACAATCCATTGGATCCTTATGAAAACTGCCAGCATGCTGTGTCACTTGGTATATTTTCCAACCCATGCTTATCAAATGGATTTTCCTGGCACTCTGAGAACATTYCAGGTGCCCTTGCAGAGATGGCACCTGACACTGAAGGCTGTCACAGCCTTTCCTAGAAACCCCCTGATATTGTCTGCAGCCAGATCAGGCCTGTCAGCAGCTGGAACTCTGCTGAACTCAGGCTGGGTGCCATGAAAGAGTGAGCAAATGTGACAGGTTATTTTGGGAACACACCCAACAGTGGGCACACAACAGTATTTTTTTTAATCTCTTTGCAAATCAGGCTGTATACATAGCTGGTTAATGTACATGATATGTATAATGTCATTGATATAATTGGACTAAATATAAATAACTTTTTTTTAAAAATAAAGTATAATTCAGCTTCTATGCCAGGAGCTGTCCATTTATATGTGTGGGGAGCTCAGAGAGAGAGCACCTAAAGATAATGATGAAGCTGAGACAAAA
>NW_026623478.1:928614-937075 GCF_030028575.1 Malurus melanocephalus
TAAGCAGCATTTACATGCTATGAAAAAATTTAACATGTTCTCATTTCTAGATTTTGCATACCTAGTTCTTTGGGRCATAGATGGGAAGTTGGAAAGATATCTGCTCTAGTTTCTAGGAACACAATGAATTTCAGAGGCCCTTTTTTTTCAAGCTTTTAGGTAATGCAAAAGCAGAGGACTCTGAAGAAGCCCTACGTGCACCTCAGCAAGAATGGACTGTCCCACCTGTCCTGCTCCAGAGCCTGCCCCACCTGGAAGGCAACTTCAAGGGAAATTTTTTATTTATGACCTTTTTTTTATTTTTGACCACTCCCATTTCAAAGGACACACACAGCATGACATGGAGAATGTGGTACCATGGCACTGAGCAGCATTTTCTTAGCAGGAACTTGACTTAAAACGTTCCAAGGAATGCTGCGCTTGTAAAGAAAGGTTCATGTCTCTCTGGAGAAGAAAGTAAATCAGAATCCTCTTAATTTCAGTGTTTGATTAGGTTCCTTCAGATTTTATTCTTCTAAAGTTTAAATCTACAATAACAAAAGTTCACATCTGTTAGTCCCTGAAAAACACAGGTGTAGTGTCTATTAGAAATTCCCTAACCACAGTGTCACCTTACATATTTTTTCTGCATTAGAGACAAAAACCTGTTAGTTTCCAAAAAAACTRGTTAGTTTCCCTGTTTTTCTGGACACTGGAGCATACAAAGTTTGCTTTTATTGACTTACATTTTTGAAACTAAARATACCACTTCTAACTTATATTTACAATGGCAATCCAGTACCAAAATATTATCACACTTGATTTATTTTCCTAGCTGGCCTAGCTCATAGCAATCACAAGTGAATGCAATAGGTTGGAAGAAAACGGAAGTTCACATGGAAGGAGTAGCAAATATGATTCAGAAGTTGAAAAAGAGTAATACTATTTGCTATTTTATTTGAGGTTATGGTCTGGTCAGCATGTCTTCCCACAGAGGGGGAGGAAAAAAAAAAAACCCAAACTCAAAACCCAGTGTGTTCATGATAAACCCCATGATTCTCTCTCCAATATTAACTGGTAAATATGCTAATATTTCAAATTTCATGATGGGCTGTGGCTACATGACTTGTAAGTCATGTGAAATACTTTGAAATTAATGCATTGAGAGCTGTAAATTTTATTAAGCAAAACTGGGCATTTCAAACAACCATCCAGGTTTTTTTTTATGAGACTTTTTTATATCTCATTAAAAACCTGGTTTGTGCTTTGACTAACACAAATTTTCTTTCCATCTTTTTTTTTCTTTTTTTTTTCTTTTTTTTTCTTTTTTGCTTATTGCAGTACTTTAAATATGCCGTCCAAGTTGAAATTATGCACTTGTAGTGAATGAAATGGCATTTTCTTGTCTTTCACTCTTTTAAAGGTTTGCAATTCTGTGAAACTGAAACTTGCCTTATTCACTAAGTAAAATATGGCTTTTACACTTCATTTTACTCAAGTCATTAATTCTCAGAATTAAACAACATTAAGTATCACAAAGAGTAAACAATTTCTTCTGTGTATTGATTAAACCATTCTATGTTACTATGACCTAAATGAAGGCRTTTAAACTCATATCCCTAGTGTAATTATGGGCTAGTCTGCTGAATACAAGCATTTCAATACCTATTTGAGTGTTAGGGTCCAAATGATAGATCACATGTATCTTATCTATTAAGAAAGTGCAACGACACTACATTGCAAACAAGTCTCTTGCTAAATACACTTGCAGTTTTCATGCTGAGAAAATATATTTTTTTTTCATATAGAGCTGTCTTTTGTGACAAAATGATAGCATGCTTGTCATCAATCAGTTCTAAGATATCCAGGAAATTGAGAATACACAACAGAGCTTCCTCAGCATTTGACTGAAGATGARTATTTTGAAATTCAATTAAATTTAAAACCAGTAAAAGGCCTTTTCACATTGACATTTTCCATGGTCTGTATTCATTCTGCTTAAGTTATTTTAAATCATTTTCTTATATTTTAATTTTTTTTCCAGGCCATATATTATATATCAAACTCAAAGGACATTCTSCCTTTTGTATCACATATTTCTTTAGTTGCTACCAGTTTGATGGCTTCAACAAAGATTTTTGAGAACAGATAGTACAGGTTACATTAGCTTTTCAGTGGTTCACAAAGGAAAAACCCTTGCTCRGGTGCTGGGTAATTTTGTCCCAGGGTGCCTTGCTATCCCCAGCACTTCTGCTGATAATGAAAGAAGAAGATAACCTGACTCTCTGCATCAGCAATTTTGYTCAATAAGAAAGGGACTATTTCTACAGCTGTTCACTTAATAAGGGCTTTATTTCCACACCTGAATATGTTTTGGCACTATGTCTGCAATTAGGGGWGTTAGTCTAAGTCTCAGAAATTCCTATTATAATCTCAGCAAGCAGAATTGAAGAYAATTCAATTTTTATAAACAAACAAAGAGGAAGGAACCTCTTTGCTTCATCTCAGTTGCCACTTGGTGATGGTGAGAGGTAAATTGACTCTTGTGTCTTTAAAACTCAAAGCAGGTGAAAACAAYATTTGTTTTATTTTCATTATCACTTTCTTCAGGGCTGTTCTCATTGAGCATCGAATCACTGCTTTTCTTAGATCAGGGGTGTTATTTCAAAAGGTTCCTCCAATGTTCTCTGCTTATCCTGCCTCAGTGCACACTGGAAATGGTTCAGGATGCTTGACCTGAATTCCTTTTGGATGGAGCTGAACTTCAGTGAACTCTCCAGGTATTCACTGAGTGGGAATCAGGCCATGGAACCAGACAACACTTGGCCTGAAAGCTCCTTCTCCTCCCCATGTTTGAAATGCGTGTTGATACCTGATGATTTTTGCTTTTCCTTTTTATGCTTTCTGTACCCTCTATGCATTCCCCTGCACCCCTTAGCCCATATGTTTGTAATTCCTGAAGCTTGATATTCCAGCTCAGTTTAGGAGTTCTGCTGGGCAGAGAGACCAAACATCCTGAGGAAGGGCTCAGTGTGCCCTGTGCTATCTTAAACCCGAGCTCAGCCTTGGGTGAAGCCTTCTGTCCAGAACATCTTGTGTAAACTGGGCTCTGGCCTCATCTGGGGGGGATTCATTAGAATAGGGAGACATTACTGCATTTGTGAAGTTTCTTATTGGGGAATCCCAGATAGATATGCTAATTCCTGAAACCTATAAAACTTGTATCTTATTGGGGAATCCTGGATAGATATGCTAATTCCTGAAACCTATAAAACCTGTACCCGTGCTGTACACGGGTGTGCATTCTGCCATCAAGTTGTGCACCTGGGATCCCAAATACCGAGCTAAAACCCTTTTTATCCCCTTAACCGTGTCTGTGTCATTATTAAAAACKGGCCTTTCAAGGCAACAGTGTTCCATGGACATGGGGTGCTCAGMACCATCTGCTTCACTYTCCAGGGCTTCTYCCATTGCTAARCCTGACTGGGGAACAGAAACATAATCCCTCKTTTTATCTCCTTTGTGCTTACRAAATAAAGTTGTTATGAAATGTAAATGCCTRAGAACACGAACYYTGGAATGTAAACTTGGTGTCAATCACTCTATGCTAATGTACGTGGAATGAAATGCAAATGTCTGTTTATAAAATTAGTTTCACAAGGAATTGCTTAATGTCTGTTGGACTGATATTTTTCAAAGATGGGGATGAAAACAGATATATGCACATTACTTTTCACTTAAGTGAACAAGATTACACAAATTTGGTTGGAGAACAGCCATCCTTACCACAGGCTGCATTACTGCAGYAAAGATTGTTTTACAATTGACATTTTTTAGAAAATCATTTCATATTCAGAAAGATGAGTAGGTTTACCAGACAGGAACATACTGACCTCATCTGAATGGGTACAGGCTCATGGGAGCACTYTWGATGAAGGTTTTATAAAAATGTCAGACAGAATGATTTTACAGACAGTAGACCCCATGAACCCTCATATGGTATTTTCAAAAGTACTTGCATGCACTTGTAAGATGATGAATGCACTAATAATGTGAGAGAGGAATTGAAGTAGACTGCAGAAGATCTAGCTGGCTCTCTGCATTAAAGATCAAAAAAACATGTCCTGTTGCTCAGATTTTCTTTTTTTTCTAATTTTAAAACTATCCAAATGTCAGAGACACGATTATGACCTCTTTGAACTTTTTACCATTCTAATATTGGAGTGYTGGAACTGAAATATTATGGTTCAGGTAATTTCAGATAAAAACACACACTTTCTTCCCTACTCTGTTATTGCTTTTAACAAACTTGGGAGGTAAGAGTGTCTCTGGAGAGTTATCCATCCAAAGATTCTTCAAGAGCTAAAACAGGAGGAATTAATCCCATTCTGAGGATGCCTATTTCCAGCTGGAAAGGGAGCACAAATTGTAGTATACACTGACCATTCAGGTAACCATAGTTGAGTACGAAAATGCCCATTCTCAGTGTCTACTTAAAATTTTTGTGGCAGATGAGAAAAGTCCTTTACAAATCTTTTTATCAGTGCTAGCTTCTGTTTCCAAGTCCTAATTCTCTCCTCTTTTTAACTTATTAGGGTTACACATACATGATATCACTCTATTTGCACAAATGGGTGTTTGGTCAGATTTCTGAGCTCAGCTCAATGCTGTTCACCATTAACCATTGGCTTTTCTTCCATCCTGGCCTTGTCCTTGTCTAGAATGAGCCCAGACCTCATTAATTAAGCATCATTGTCARTGTTGTTTGATAATCTGAGCTGCTTAGAAATGCTCACATCAGCTGCTCTCTGATGCTCAGATGGGACCAAAGGGTCTTGTGGGTCATTGGGTGKCAGTGGCTTTTACAATTTTGTAAACTTCAGGGAATTTCCTGACCTTCATTGCTCCATCAGCTTCCTTGTGACGCTGTGGGTACCAATGAGAAAGTGAAAAGGTAAAATCAGTGTAACCAGTGCTGCCTTGGGCACCACATTAAAGCCTGGAGTGTTAAACCTCTGCTTACCCAGTGTTTGCAAGGATGAGAATGAAGATTTCTGTGCTGCTTCAGTACAAGTGTACATTCTCACTCATCACAGAGCCAAAGGCAAAGAAACCTTAATGTTTGGTCAGTTGAATTTCCCCTGATTTAGAAACAGAGCTTCAGCTAGTCAGTAAAAGGCAGTACATTCTTCCCAAAACTACATCATAATTTTTCTGAATATACAATTCCCTTTTTTTTATGGAGAAAATTAGCAGGCAGTTCATTTTAATTCAGTTTACCTCTCTTTARAGCAAGTGTTCAAAATTATTTTGCAAAGCTTTTATATATGTTCACAGATTAATTCAGATCCTTTCAACTGCTATATGGCTACATATTGAATATGTCAAAATAAAATCTAGCATTTCTGTGATTTTAGAAATACTTGTTTTATTTCTTTAAACTGAAAGTTCCCTTTGAAACAAAGGTAGATAGCTATATTTTATTAATATTTCCAGTAGTGTAACTATGAATATAATTTCTTCCTGTTTTTATTCTCAAAAAAATAAACTTAGCAAATAAAAATTCACACATGTATAAGGCAACTCTGATCACCTCTCATTTTAATTAAAATAGTCACACTGGGGTTGCAAAGGAGCATATTCTTATTTCCAGATCACAGAATTTTCCACATTGGAAGAGAAACACAAGAACCATAAAGTACAAATTTACTTGCAATTATGTTCACAACTTTTGTATTTTGTATTATTGTGTGTTTTGGTGGATTTCCTTAATTTTTTTTTCTGGGGGAGCGGGGGGATGTTTGACTCATTTTGTTTTGTTTTTCCCTGAGATCTGCTTTAAAAAAGCAAAATGTTTCAGGGCAATCTCAGCTGAAATAATAAGTCCTGATGTGCCTCAGGTGCAGAATGAGTTTGTGCCCAGCCAGAGCTGTCCAGTGCTCTAAATTTCAGAAGGCTTATTAGCTAGAATCCAGTGCTCTACCTGAGCAGGATAAATCTATTCTTGTTGCATTTATTTGAGCTATGCAACATTTTCAGCTTCGAAGTGAAGGGGTTCATGGTAGCCTGAGCTTTATAAATTGAAATAAAAGTACAGTTATGCAATGAGTCTCGAGGCATGGGTATTATGAGAATTTTTCATCACCTGGATTATCCCACCCACTCTTTTTTTTTTTTTTTTTTCCTTTTAATGGAGACTCATCTACATAGTTATCCTATCAGGTATCTCACAGCCCAGAGATAATTGCACCCAGAACAAACAACAAGCCTTCCCTCTCAGTGTGACTCCTCTCCAGCCTGCTGGCCTCAGCTCTTCAGCTCTTGACACAGCAAATTCTAACCACAAACCTAACTCAGAAGAGCAGCAATTCTTGTTAGTCCCCGCACTAAGCATGACCTATTTAAGATATCACCCTAGCCCTGCTAATCTTGGAAATTCAATCAATAAACCTGGCTCTGCTCTTTCAGGTTCCTGCCCTAACACAACCATTAAATGTGAGCTCAGTGACCTACCCGAGCCCTGATATCAATCAAATGCCAAATGCCACTGCTGGCATTGACCTTCATCTTATCTCTGCAGGYTTTGCAGGATCTCTCAGTGAACCACAATGGTCAGACTTGATTCTAATTCTAAACCAGATTCTGGCATTAGTATAAAAACAAGATACTGAAATGACCTTGATTAACTCAAGCAATAATCTCAAGTGTATAGGTCACTTTATTTGTCACTTTCCACTCCCTTCCARTGACAGATATCTGGATCTAAAGACAAAAACAAGTTTCTAACCTCATTCTGGTTTATTCTCATACAGACAAGCAATTAAAATAACAAATTCAGCCAGTTTTCTTAAAAACTGACACTGTCTGACTCAACTGTAACACTACCTTTAACAAAGTCAAGCGCCAACCCTCTGTTGGCATTCACTCCTTAATCCAATAAAATAAAATAATTCTTCTTCCCAAAGCCTAATGCCAAACCTATATTTAACAGTAGYTTATTAGCACCATCTAACCAGCACCAGAACAAAATACATCAAAAAGCCCAGCTCTGTGTGCTACACAGAATTCATACTTGACATTAATTTTCCTCAGCACTAATATAGATTTAGCACAACAAAGCACTCATGCCTCACAGTCTCAGATTAAATTATACACTGAACCTGGTAGAATTAATCCAGGAGTTAGTTCTTCAACCTCTGCTGTCCTGAGTTGCAACTGTGGGATAAAACAACCCTTCCCCTGCATCCTGTAGGATCAGGCCAGCCTTTCTTCCTCTCCCAGGGATGATCTGAAAGTCCTCAAACACCCCATGATTCACTTTTCCTGGTCAAGGATTGTTCATCATGCAACATTTGAGGCAGAAGCAGGGGATTGTTCCATGCCTAACCACAGCCATAATGCAAACTCTTCTAATTCATTCTCCTCCTGAATCCTGTGTAAGGTRTTTGCTCATGTCAGCAACAACCTTTATTGATCTTAGCAGGACCAAAATATACAGCTGTCTCCACTGCTCTAAATTTTACTGCTGCTGTGGCAGAGGTAGCTGGGATCTCCTGACAGCTCCTGGTCTGACAAAATGTCCCAGTTGGGCGTTTTCAGGGAAGTCAGTCACAGATCCAACATGCAGTTTAATGTTAATTCTTGAGCCAGTGACAGATTCTGCTATATACTGTCAAGAAGAGATTACGACTGGAGTTAGAGGACTGCAGAGCAAGAAGGCACTGGGAGATTTATTGCTCACTCCTGTGAGGCTGGAGTAGGAGTTTTCCACAGTGAATGTTTTAAGGCACTGTTAGGAATTGATGAGTTGTGGCACTGTAATTTCATTTGGGTTAAGACTAGAAGTAACAGGATTTAAAGAACAAAGTGTATCTATATCATGACACATCCACAGAGTTAGGATGTAACTTTTATGTGTTTATAATATCAGTCTTTTCCCCCTGATCTGACAGGCTCCAGGACCAAAATCAGCTTCTGCCCTCGTGAGGTGCAGCAGACCAGTCTTAATCATAAATTCTAACACAATTTTTGCTGGGTAAAATCCTAATGTTGTCATCAGYATCTCCGGTTCTCTGTCAGATTTCACGCTGGTCACAGGTCACAGATAGCCTGGGGCAGTCATCCTGGCATTATAGAATCAAGCAGGTTATGGATCAGAAACATGTGCTTTCAGGTTTTCAGATTCAGAAGAGACCCAGGCTGACCCATCCACAGAGGCAGGARCTAAGCTTATTTAACAGAAATAGTAGTTAGGTTTATTTAATGAATCAAACAAAAGGGTTTGGATTGTCAGATTACAGCCTCACAAATAAAAACTGAACTGTTCTTCCCATCAAACACCTAGCACCTCACTGGTTCCCGCAAAAGTCAAACAAATGTTGGACTCTGACATTTTATATCTAGAAGAAGAATGACTTATATTCTTTAGCAAGCCACATGTATTGMCAGTTAGATAAACTTTTCCCCATCAATTTTCCAGTTT
>NW_026623478.1:937269-960967 GCF_030028575.1 Malurus melanocephalus
CAAGACCAATTTACACATGATTATATGTTTATACCTGTTCATCTTCTGAGCCATCACTGTTTAAGGTTGTCTCTAATGCTGGTTAACTTGAAGGTTAGGGCCTTTGTATATTAAATTTCATTCTCCCCAACCCCTGCTGTCTTAAATGGTAAAGCAAAATCAAGTTCTAACTAAAATCTTGCMCTCCCAACTACAACACTTTGATCTCACCCTGTGCTCTTCTGCTTGCCAAAGCAGGAGGGAAGAGAGTTCATAGATGTGAAAGACAATTRCTGGTCTATGTGTGCAATTATTTCAGAGTGAGGACTAGGCTGGGTTATATTTTAGAAGGATTYAGGTCACAGGACTGCTTTAAATATTACAGTTTCCTTTGTGTCTTGACTGCAATCCAGACAAAAGAAGAATAATGAATAAACTGGGTCACTCAAGGCTCGTGAGAATGCTCTTGTGGAAAGAAATAAGTATCATATTTTGTCTGGAACGGGATGGGTTCACTTGTCAGCAAAATATATTAAAGTTTGAGGCAGTAATGTCTAAATAAATAGTTTTACTGCTTAAATCATATTGCTGCGACTAAGATGGTGAAAACTTACAGAAAATCTTAATATTTCTCCAATAAATTCTGGGTGAAGATGTAGCTCAACTTCAGTTCAGGGCAGGAAAGACTGAACAGCTAAGATTTGCATTTATTAACGAGTAATATGATCATCTCTGCTTGGACAAAGATTTACATTTAGTAACAAGGAATACGATAATCTCTGCTCTAAAGGCAGAGTTTTTGTTTTTTGGGAGAAGCAACATACAAAGCTCATAGGGTTGGTCTGGGCTGTAATGGTGTCATCTGAACAAGAAGAGAAAGGCTGTTAGAGTTCAGAAAAGCAAATAATTTTACTTGGTGTTACAGTCTGGGAGCTAGGTTTGTATCTATAGCCCTCCAGATTTATAGAGTTGAGAGTCTGGGTGTCAGCAGGATCTGAGATTATGATTTATGATCCTAACTTGTATTGGTGTAACTAGGCCATGACTTTGGTATGACATGGATCAGTTCTCGAGCTGAAAGCAGCAGTTGATCAGGTRCATTAATTTCTAGATCCTCTCAAGCAGTTAAAACAGGGATCAGGGGCACCAGCAGAAACAGAATATTCACAATCTGATTTTCAGAGATGTGGTATTAAACCATGGAAATTATGTTTAAAGTGGCATTATGGGTTTGGCTGAGGTTAGAGGCAACAGACCTCCATCTCCTAGGAAATACAAGGAGTGAGGACTCACATAAAGCCTGGCTGAAAGTGCAAAATGTTGTGGCACAGTTCTTACAGCAGGTAGGATTTACTGCATCTCTGGAAGCAAACAAGTTTCATGTTGATGCTGGTGTTAGATTTGGAGTTTGGACTCAGCAGAATCTGAAATGCCAAGTTTGTTGGTGAAATAGCACAGGACAAAAGTCAGGGTTTGTAACGATGTGTTTGCAGCAGCCAAGAGGATAATGAGGTGCTCTGCTGTGGGGGTAATTTGGCTCCAGGGTAGATTGCAGTCAAGAGTGTCTGTTCAGGGAATATCCTAAATTCTACTGCTAAAATGAGGATTAGAGACAATAGRAATGTTTAAGGGAAGCACATGGGAGTGGCAAGGTTATGGCACCTAATTCAGAGTTAGGAATTTGTTTGAGGGGAGCAGGGACTAATAATTGAGTCAAATTCATTGCAGGTCCTGGCTGGGCAAGGGCAATTGTCAGTGAGTCTTTGAGTCAGTGAATACTTTGTTGTCATTTCAGAATAACAGCAGTCTCTGAGGTGCATGAGTGAGCCTTTTTCCATGTGTGAAT
This sequence comes from Malurus melanocephalus, assembly GCF_030028575.1. Classification (NCBI taxonomy): domain Eukaryota; kingdom Metazoa; phylum Chordata; class Aves; order Passeriformes; family Maluridae; genus Malurus; species Malurus melanocephalus. The sequence continues at coordinate 939,095 of NW_026623478.1, forward strand.
ATCTAAACATATGCAAACACCTATATATGTATAGACTATAAACAGATATAGTGTATGTAGGTATTCACAGAGTTAAAACTTAACTTCGGACTGAAAGCAGGAAAGAGCAGAAAAATTTCAATTTCTACAATAATCTGTTCACTGACTTGTTTGTTATTTCCTCCCTTCAACACCCATTGTATGAACACATGCAGAAAATTGGAGAATTTAGCTCAATTATTCCACTAAAACATCAGTTTGGGCCTCCAGAATAGAAAAAGTAAGGCCAAGTAAAAGGAGAATTTTATAATAATTATTCCAGGGTTAGCTTTGTTTCTTACAAAAATAGGGATCAGATAGAAACAAGTAATTACTTCATTGGTTACATTGTTCTCTCTTGTTAACATATGAAACCAATTATGAAAAATWGAGATATTTTAATATAATTACTACATTGATTCAATTTTTCTTGTTCTTTTTATTTCAAAAGAGCATGACAGATAAGTTGCTACTATAATCAGTTTGAAGTGAATTCTSTGCTGGTAAATGAGGTCAGACTAATGGTCTTCATAAATGAAGTTTTCTGAGTGGTAGTCAGAAAAAATTTTATTACTTCCTCTACAGAAAAATTTGATTTTTTTTTTTTTTAAATATGAACTGAAATGCTTCATTGAGTTGCATTTATTTAGAAATGTAACAGTGATTCCCTATGAGACTGAGAATATAAATGCCATTTTACTACATTCTTCTACCAGTTGGGTCTAACACTGTGGCTATATATTTAAATATATATACTCTACCTATTTTCTCATTATTTTCATGGTTGTTAAAAAAAAAAATGTCACATCCTTTAATCTGGTGAAATATGTGATATTTAATAAGGTAGAGTTTGTCCAAATAGCACACCTAACCTGTAATTTCTTAGTCTCTGAGTGAAATGGMAACCAAAATATTCATAGGATGACAGAAGCTGAATGGAAAAAAAGCTTTTGAAGTGAATTTCTATCATTTCATTTGACGCTTCCCATGGTAAACTACATTCCAATCTAATAAATATATTTGTGAAAAAAGTTCCCTAGTTCTGACTGAAAACCCATTTCCATTAAAATCAGTTCACAAGCTCCTGTAGGCTACGAAGGGTCTGAGGTTTCATCTGTTCTTGTTTATATTTTTGTACTAAATCAGGCACAGGCACACAGGCAGAGGGTCCCTGCTGGACCAAAGTGGACCCTGGTGCTATGGGTTTCTAAAATCCTCATTCCTCTTCTCTCTCTCCTTCAAAAGCTCCATSTGCCTCTGTATAAGACAGGATCAATGTGATCATAATCACAAATCTGACTCCAGAGAGAGAACCACAGCCAGAATGAGGCACCTCTTTTTTTTTTTCTTTTTAGCTGTCTTGGACATCTCTGCTCATCCCTTTGCCCTTTGTGGAAAAAGAACCTCAGGACAAGACACCTTATCCAWGGCTTTAGTTCCCAAAAGACTGGAAACCTCATTTCTCATGCCCTTCTCAACTGAACTTAAGAAATTACTTTTTTAGTATTTTAGGCAAAGCATTTAATTCTTTTAGGAGGAAAAGAAAGATTTAAAGCGCTATAAATCTAATTTTCTGTCATAATTTTGGAGCTGTTAAATAAAATTCATTGCTTTTGGTTGGTTTTGTGGGAAGTGTTAATCAGAAAGGCAGTGCAACTGTAGAAACCCTTTCATCACATATAAGCACTTTCATCATTAAATGTGGACTCCAATCCTATTTAAGTAAAAGACATTTTGGCAGCAGCACCATGTGTTGTTTGAAAAGCGTCCATCCTCTCCTACACTTCTTTATGGCATAAGGAGGTATTTCACAGATAAATTGATCAGCTGAAACTCACTGTTCCACGGTGGAAAATTCAGGGTTATAACAAAACATTGCCAGTCTCAGAGGTGTTTCCTGTTTTTACATTTCTCAGTGGGAACAAAGTTTTATAATTATAAATTCTTTTATGGATACACCTGAGTACATGGGCACAATGGAATAAAAGCTGTCAGGAAATGGACAGAAGTCACTCTTAGTTGGATAAAGATGGACACAGTTGCATTCCAAACCTTAAAARCATTTGCCATGTGGCAAAGTCAAAGCTTTATTAACTTCTAGATCAAAAGAGATATCAATTACACTAGCCTGAATAATATTTTCTGAAGTAGTCTATTTTCCAGTGCTGAGAAAAAGTGACAGAAAAATCTGTCATAAACATCAAAAAAGAGGAAAAAAATCAGAGCTAACACAAACTAACACATTAACAAATTATAGATTGAGAAAATAAAAACTCTGGGTTCCTCCTAGAGTTCCTGTGAACATTTGTACAACATGGAGTCTTCATAAAGTTTGCAAAAATGCTGGGCTCACAAAAATTGCTCTGCTCCCATAAGTGTCAATGGGAATTTCACAACGAATCCTGAAGAGTTACACAATTACTTTTGAAATTATGACATCATGGTAGATATTTATATTTAATAATTTCAAGGAAAAAGCGCACCACCCTTAGGTAGTTTTTGTTTCATGTAATCCAAATGTATATGTCTGTATACACACACAAATTTCAGTTAAAGCTATGTAAGATCATTTTAATGTGTAAATGGGGAGACTGTGAAATTAGAGTTATTAATAATAAATATGCCTGTCCCACATGGAAATATTTGGGAAAAATGATAATTCAAAACCACAATAAAGGAATCATTTTGTTTAATGCACACTTCTTGGTATTTGAATGAATAATAAAAACAAATGGAAATGCATTCATTTAAGAGAAAAAGAAAAAAAAAGAAACAAAAAAGAAAAAATATCACCCATGTGCACATTATTTGCAGAGGCAAACTCTATTTTCTTTGTCTCACGTCTTAACTCCAACATTCTGTGAACATGAAGAATGAAATAAGAAAAACAGGGAAGAGCTTAGATGGAGATGCACAGATTATATCAGTTATTGTTGCTTCCCTATTACCAATAGTATTTTCAGTTCTGCCATTCTGTCTTAAGGAAGTAATTAAGAGAAAAGAAATAAAAATAATTTATAAAACTWAATTATTTGTGACGGACTTCAATGACCAAGTCTTTTTAATGTGCTTACAAGACAAAGGCTATATGATAGAAATACATACCAGATATATAAAGTGAGAGAGATATATAAAATAGCAGATGTTATTGCAAATATTCATATTTCATACAAGAGAGTAAGTGGAGAGATATTAAGGACTGGATACAATGTGCAGAGTTTCTTTCTTTCTTTCTGGAGGAAAACGCAATCATTGGGATCCAAAGATCAAAAATTTGGCATGCAAGAAACTTTTAGCTTTATATGGATAATTAAAACAATCCATGCTATGTCAGTTGGGAAAAAAAAGTATCAAGCTTTAATCTTTCATCCTTCATGTCTTAAACTACAGAGGAAAATAATCCRTAGTAATTTCTATTGCTAAGGGAGRATGTATCCAAGTGAATCCCAGAACAGAAAATWGCTGAGGATCTGAGCTGACAAACACTGCCTGATCAGAGAGGAGGCTCTGTAGGGTCAGCAGGCTGGTGCTGAGGGCACCCATCTGGGGAGCAGGAAGGGAGGAGGATCCCATCTGCTTTTTTTCTGAAGTGTGGGAAAATCCTTCAGAGTGGAAATATTCCTACTGTCATTTTCCTTTCTTGCTTGTTCWGAACTTATCCCTGACCAGACTGCAGCACGCTCTCAGGGGAAGGATGATCATGGTGAGACCCAGAGAGGAATCACCATCAGGGCCACCACCACCTGTAAATGCCTGCTGCTTTTCTTCATCAGGCCAGAGCACAGAAAGAAGGGCATTCTGCCATTTATGGCCCTCAAAACCATTATTATTGACTGCACTGAAACATATATGAGCTGTCTTGAGAGGAAGCATTCAAATTTCCCACTATGAGTAAAGCACCTGCTCTAATGCTTTTAGAGGAATTAATGAAACCCCTAAATCTCAGAGCAGACTCCTGATAGACTTAATGAATAGCTGTCAGCACAGCTGGCACTAATTGGCATGCTTCTGGGTACCCTGAAGGAGAAGGAGCCAAGTGGATAATAATCTCATACTTCTTTGATTTATAAATGTTCAGAGTCAGACTGACACCTCATTTCTGGGGCAGTACATTGATGTTTGTATTTTTGTTTGTGTGCCAATCCTCGTTCTGTGCACATGCAGAGATGGTAATGTCTCCAAAATGTCAGTTTTGTGTTTTTCCAGAAAACCCYGTGGAAGAATTTTAACAATAATGATTGTGTGGGCAGGAAGGAAAAGGRAAAACTTTCAAGCTGTAAAAGGAAAAAAAATATCTTACTCGTGTGTGATGCTTACAACCTCAATTTCATCGATCATCTAGTTATTGTGCTAATTCAGGTAACTCTGGACATGGTTGATTCTGCCCAGACTAACTCTCACRAGGTCTTTGGCTTTTAAAGCTTTGCCACAGTCAGAAGTTTCTTGCAAGTGAGTGAGGTTTAAGCACAGGTTTCATGTTTGACAGGTTATACCTGTCTCAAGGAGAGAAAAGGATCTTTGCACAGGAGTTATCAGGGGTYAGTGAAAGAGTTTTAAATTGATTTGAAAAGGCATAAAACCAAATTCACTCAAGATAAGCCTATTTTATCCCCTATATTGGGGACAGCACACCAATATTTGAGGGCTGGCTGCTGGTGAGATCCTTTGCTGTCTCCGTGGGGCTGGAGATCTCTGAAACAGGAAAGACACGAGGTAGCAGGTGAGCAGAGAGAGATTGGTGGGTGCTGTGATGTTTGGAGGCCACCTTATGATCAGAAATTCTCAATTCTCAGAGAAGTTAGGATGCTCAGCAGAACTGCCACCTTGGACTTCTGTAGGGCAGACTTTGGCCTGTTTTGKGGACTGTTTGACAGTCCCCCAAGGGACAATCTTTTAAGCCTCCTTTGGCTTCAGAGGGTGCTGAGGGAGCTGGCAGAAGAGCTCACTGAGGCACCTTCTGTCGTTTACCAGCAAACATGGAAAATCAGGAAAGTTCCAGTTGACTGGAGCTCAGAAAAAGTGATGTCCATCTAAAATAAGGTCTGGAAGGAGGATGCCTGCCAGCCTGACCTCTGTGTCTGGGAAAGACATGGAACATGTAATCCTGAATGCCATCATGGACAGGACAATCAGATCAGGCCCAGSCACTATGGGTTTATGGACGCAGGTMCTGCTTGACCTTCCCAATCTCCTTCTACACATAGTGAGTTATTTCCCAACCTAAATTAATCTGTGATTCCATGAGACTTTATTTATGTTTAGGACTCTCCTCAAATATCTTGTGTGTGCCTATACCTTTTGAAGCATCATTCTTGCCTGAGAGTGGTAGCTATGGTTAGAAGGCATCAGCTGGAGATGAGACATCATTCTCAGTGACTTCATCACTTTGCTTGTATTAAAATGTTAATTTTATGTTTAACAGAAAGTGGCCCAAATGATTATTTAGATCTGCTCTGCTATCCTCTGACAGGCTCTCTCAGAAATCAGTATCAGTTGCCATGAAGCAGAAAGTGATTAATTTTTAACATTTATTCAGCACTTCTTTTCCTCTTGCAGATTTTGGCTGAAGTCTGGGATTAGAGAAAAAATTTAGTAGTAGTATTTGTAACAGCAGGTTCTTCTATGTAGAGCTGTATGTTTTCTATTGATTATCTAATTTTTGTGACCAGTGATAATCTTTAAAAACACTCAAAATTGCAAAGAAATCAAACTTTCCTACAAGAGTSTAATACCTTAAAAATGGAAAATTTGAATGCAAGGGTAATATACTAATATAAATGAATCAGAAGGAAAGGAAATGCAATTATCTTCTCAGAACAAGGGCTTTTTAATTATAATGGTGGCTGCATTAATCAYGTCATATTAATACCTGTAATAAAATGCCTTATGGAGCTTTCTAAGTCTACAGAAAATGTACAGAAAAAAAATAAAAACCAAAAAAGAGTGATGAAACCAAATTTTWAAAGAATAAAATTGTCTTGAAGTCTGGATGGATTAAAAAGGATTGGAAAAAGTCATGTGAATTGGGGTGGGGGGTGGTGATTTTTTTTTAATTCCTAGAAGTTAGTCCATGAAAAGAGAAAAAAAAATAAAAGTGTATTTTAAGCCAATGTTAAAATCAAAGGGTGCTCCTAGAATTCTAGAGGGGTTGTAGGAATTGATCAATCATATCCAGTGCTGTTAATCCACAAAAGCACCCAACTGATGGCACATTATCAGTGTCACACCAACGGAGACATCAACCACCTGCAACTGGAAATGCTGTCCCGCTGACTCGATGGGGTAACATTTCAAATCTATCTGGATAAGGAGAGCGAAAGCCATTGGGTTTCGTTCCCTGTGGTGGTAAAAATGATCCTATTTAAGACATGGCTCTGCATTTATTGCCCCAGAGTCGCTGGCTGTGTGTGCATCCCCTCCTCAGAGGATGCACTGCTGGGAAGTCCAGGGGACCCCAGCTCAGCCCATGCCTCTCTCACCAGCAGCACAAATACTTTTCCAAAAACTTAGGGGGATTGAAGCTGGTGAAATTCAGGGATGTTCTGTAGCCTAATTTTCTCTGGGTCTTGTTTCATTTTCGCTCCTGCATAATGCATGAAATAGCACATAAGAAAGCAAGATATAATGAAAGCAGCAGCTATAAATAAACATGAAAACTTACCCACATATTTTCTTAAAGGAAATCAGATAATGGAATCAGACTCTCTTACGGAAGATGGATTCTTGTCTTTTCAAGCAGTAGCCTTATGAATATTTTCAGGACAATACTTTGAATGTTTTAGTACCTACAGCTTCCATGTTTGGAGTATTGAGGAGATATTCCTGCCCAGAGATATTTTCAGAAGAAATTGGATGCTCTTAATGTTTCCTCTAACTGCGGCATTACCTCCTGAAAGACAAAGAGCTTAAAGATTTCGATTCACTTTCATTTTCAATTCAATTTAATTCAGCTCCACTGCATCAAGCCCTATCATTTCATAAAACCATTTCTTGCTTTTTGCTTGAACAAAGCAATGAATTCAAAAGTGCTTTTAATCATAATGAACACTGAATTAGGTTAGGTTCTCTATTTAATTTTTGTATATTGGCAACAGATWATTATATCTCAATTTAAAATATCTCTGAAAATGTTCTTGACCACTAAATTTAATGCATATATATAACAAAAAAAAAATAAGCTCCCTGGTTTTAAAAAAGTTTGGTCTCATGATATTTGTTTAATTACAGCAGCTGTAAAATTCTAAGATGCTTGGGCTTATTTTAGTTGAGCAAATCCTGTGGTATGGTGAATAATGGTTCATTAAAGAAAAGCCTCCTAGGAGAGAAGTTGTCTAAAGCATAATGATTCAGATTAGCTTTTCAAAGGAATTTGAAATAGTCAGAGTCACCTTTGATCTTGTTTAGTACACCAAAATGAGGATTTTGTGTATCAAGTCTGCAAGCTAAATCCATGGCAAAGGAAATTGAATAAAATGGATTATTTCCTGTGTGAGGTCATTTGATAGATTTCATTCTAAATGTTTTCTCTCTCTGGAATTGCATGAGATCCTAAAAGCTGGAGAACACACAAGCAGGAAGATGTGATTAAGGCCCGGTTAAATCTATCAGCAGCTGACTGAAAAAAAAATTGAGTGGATTTTTCATAGGAAAAGAATAATAAGGCAAGCAAGGAAGTTGCTAATATTTTTTTAAAGGGCACATTTTGATCCAGCTTCAGTTAAAAGGAATAATGCAGAACCTCTCCTAACACAACTCCCTGCAGAGCTCTCCCCAGATTGTTGGAGACTCAAAGAAGGGATGAGTGTTTCTACCAAACCTCTCTCATGCTTTGAAAGCCCAGAGAAATCCATGAAGTTTTTGACCAGTTAGGGATATGGATATGTGATCTCAGGTTGCTCTTCTTTCCAGCTCCTTGTTATTTTTTTCTCAGGTSACATTCTCACCCACGCTGGAAGCATTTTTAATTTTACTTTGTAAGATGTATTTTTCTTCTGCCAAATAATTCTGTGTCTATATTTCATTTCCCTTATATTTTTGGCAAAGCCATRGAATGATTTTTCATTCTTTCATTATGCCTCAAATTTGGAGTTTGATCATCAAATCTGGTGACTGGACATCGAATCTGATGATTGAACATGTCTGAAAATTTGAAAATTATGTGGGGATTTGTCATGCTGCAGCACTGTTTTAAAAGTCCAGGTACATAAATTCTCTAACATGCACTAACTTCATGGAAGAAAGGGGAAGATATGTTATAGAAATATTCTTTTAACATCATATCTACTTATTGATATTTAGTCTAGATGTGCTACATTGAAAATGTTTGTACATTCAAGAATAGAAGATTGATCTTAAACTTTATACCACCACTGTCATCTCTTGAAATCCTGGAGAATATGTACAAATGTGTAAATTCAGATTCAGTATTTTTGACAACCTTCAAAAAGGCAATATCATTCTGTCAATTTCTGAAAATTTGTTTAAAGAGGCCTTTATTAAGATAATGTAAACCACTTTCATAGAAAATTAAGGTTTTTCTTTCTTTAAACCCAAAACAGTTTTGGGTAAACATACAAACTTCTCTAGCAATAAAAATGAGTCTTTTACTTGCTATTCAAAATTTAACATAGCTTCCCCACACAAATAAGTCATATATATCTAACCACCACAAAACGTTTCCTGACCCTCAGAGCAGGCCTTATTTTGTGCCTTTCTTTTGATTCAATAGTTTTCTTTTCAGTTCCAAAGTTCTGTGTTTACTCACCATATCATCAACATTACAGATTTGTTTGCTAGGTATTTCAAGAGACCTCCACATTTTCATTCCAATATCCTTTTCTCATCACCATGGGAACCACWGTCTTTTTTATCCTTCAAGAATATTACGTTTTAGAAAAGCTCTCATCCTTGTAATGGAAATTTGCAGGTGATAACAGCTTCATTCTGTATTCTTAACTTACAGACAATTTTGCTGCTTTCAGTGATTTATGATCTCTGTCTGTTCTGTGTCCACCATTGCACCTCTTGGAAATGCAGCCACAGTGTCCAACACTCACTGCAGTTTTAGCTTTGGACAAAAATGATTCTGCAKTAGCAGCAAAGAGCTCTGCAGGTGTTGTAAAAACTGCTCCATAAGTCTTAACTGCATCCAAACTTGCAAGTTTTAGAGCTACTGTGGGTATGCCTATGTAATCTGCAGCTACTATAGGTTCCCCACTGCAGATGTTATTTTTGGGAGCCAGCTCTGTATTTTTCTCATTTAGTAGTTTGCGTTGATAAATACTAGGGAAGGCAGGGGAAAAAAAATCTGGGAGGAGTATTGGAGCATTAAAAGATCTCATTACAGAAYTAACATTAAAAAGAAAAGGAACAGTGGAAGGGAGATGAATATAATTTTCAAGGCTTAAAAGAAACTTTAAATTACCCTTGAGGATAAAGAGAAGAAAGACAAGTGTATTCCCAGAATAAATTGTTCTGTGCTGGGTTTCCCTCTCCTTCACACACTTTGGTCCTWGGAACTTGGGGGGACAATGTCTCAGAGGCAATCATGGTAAGGAAACTATTGTGGATTTGGGATAAATTGCTTAATATTTGTTTCATTTAGGGTCACCTAGACTTTCACATGAACTACAACTGTCAGATGACATGGTGATATCACCTCATGGTAAACTACATGTTATTTATTACCTTGTGGATTTGTTAAATACTTGGGGGTTTAGCCACAGTTTTTCTGATGTGAGAGAGAAGGGGATGAAGAGAGAAGGTAACAGTTGCCTAATTAGCCTAATTTAACCCTCTGCTTTCTGGTACCATTCAGCTTCCTTCTGAAGCCAGTAAAGAAAATAACTCCCATATCTGTGCCAGGGAAGGAGGAAATTATGGGTTTGGCTCCAAATCTAAGGTGCACCTCAAGACAACTTCTTTCTGTGTTCAGGCACAMAGTGAAATACAACTTGTCTTCTAACTGACCCCCCAAGCACTACCATAATGGAAATATTAACAATTCATCCCATGGCAGTCAGGTGCTGCCCATGGCAGTAATCATATTTCCCGTTGGGTTTCTACAAATCCCTTGTCCAAAGGTTTTCAGCCATGAGTTTTTGTGGACATAATCCTCAGACAGTATGAGAACAGTGCTTAACCTCCATTCTTTAATTTCCATGCTGTTTTCAGCCCCTTCCCATCACCATTCATCAGGTGCACACACCTAGGTCTGTAACCTTCAAACCACAGAACCAACTTAAATATTTAAGTGGGATATTTTTCAATTATATTTTAAAGAGATCAACAATTTGGTGCATTAATGACCACAACAAAATAAAAGCTTCAGACTYCATGTCATGTTTGAGAGTCCATGTCTTTCCTGCAGAAGGCAGAGTATTTATTTAATTAAGCAATCTAGTCAGTTTATGATTTACTGGCATAACTCAAAATTACTTTTATCAACTAATGTCCTTTCTGTTTCCTGGACCTTGCACATTCAGGGAGCAGTTTATGATTCATCAGATTTTCACAAACTTCTGAAAAAGTGCATTATAAGAAGCTACTAAAAAACATAAATTGTTGGGATAAAATCAGGGAGTAAAAGAATCTAAAGACAGAAAAAAAATAGGAAAAAAATGTCAGTTTTCAGCAGGGAAAAGCGTAATGGTGGGGTGTGATACAGATTTTTAGCACTGGTCATGAGTTAGAGAGGGGACTGGAAAGCAAGAAAGCACCAATTGCAGGTGAAGGAGCCACTCAGTCCTAGGAAGGGCTCCTTGCTTGGTTTGATCTCACACAGAGCATGGAGGCAGCTGTAGCTCAAGATCAATACATGCAGGACAAAAATTGGATATCTGGTGGAGTCTGAGTTAACTGACCTCTTAGATAAATGTTAGGGACCATTTCATGTTCCAAATTAAATTCAGTACAGCATGGCTGTGGYAGTAAAAACATGGTTTTGCACGTGGAAATTTTGAGTATAAATAGCAGTATAGAAATAAACCTGAAACAACAAAGTCTTCAGATAAAAATTTGCAACCACATGTTAATTCCTGGTTTTGGCCCTGGTTGCCCATACTAAATATAATATTACAGAAATTCAGTGTTCAGTGACAAGGTATAAAAATCATTATAAATGTAAAAAAGTCACAAAAGATTATTTAAGAAGATTAACACTGTTTTTGTGTAAATGCATGAAGATAAAAACTTACACAGTTGATAAATAAAGCAAATAATTTTAAAACTCTTCTCTATTGCCACTTACACAAAGTGTCAGATTCTAAACTGATGAAAGGAAATGTTTATTTTAGACAATTTGCAGCTAATCTATAAAATTCATGTTGTGGTTCAAGCCAAATGGCATAGACTTCAGTGGAATAAGAACAGTTTATAGTTTTTCCATCAATGATTATTTTGCTGTAAAGCAACTCTTCAAACATGATGAAAATTTTACTATTTGTACTGATTTTCCCTTTAAAGTTGAAAGATTTTATGTGTTTCTGAAGAAACATGAAGCCAATTAAAAATAATGCTCCCACAATGTTTAATTCAAACTTTTCAAAGTCATTATTATCTGATTTTTATTTTATTTTTTATTTCCCCTTAACTTTATTTCATTTGTTTTCCTTTCTTTTTGAAAGCTGAAGAATTGAAAAGATCAAAGTACAAAGATTTATGACAAAGAAAAAAGTAGACATTTTTGGTTAGGAGTTTTGATCCAAAATGTATCATCATGCAAACTTTATAGAATCATAGAATTATAAAATATTCTGAGTTGGAAAGGACCCATCAGGATCATCAGGTCCAGCTCCCACACAGGACACACCAAGAATCACCCTCTGGCCTGAGAACATTGTCCAAATACTTCTTTTGAGGCCTTTTAACATTTATTTTGAAAAGTGGTACCAGAAAATATTTAACACACTTTCAGTGATTCAGGAGAATTCCAAGGTTAAAGAATCCCATTATGTGAGAAAATAAGCCCTATCCTTACAGCAGAATTTATATGATAATTCTTTTCTATTATGAAAAAAAAAANAAGTAGAGTGTTTTAGAGAGGATTAAGGGTTTCCAAGGCAGCAGCAGGACAGAGGCTGAAGGTGGAAAAAAGAGTTCAAGTGGGGCAGGAAGTCAGTGGGACAAGGAAGACAAAAATTTGATATACAGATAGGAGCATACAAATATAAAATAATATATAAATAAATATACAGGATGCACAAATATATCCATGTGGAAGGGGGAGGGTAATGCTGGGGTGAATTTTGAACCTTCTGTTTGGACTCCTGACTCCTGGAGCACCCACAAAACAGCACAATTTCCTTCTTAAGGAAATAATAAAATGCCTTTCCCTCACCCTGTTCACATTGCTACATTGCTGTGGAGGAGAGTAATCATAAAAGCAGCTCCAGCCCCAGAGAAATGCCAGGGATTGACTTTTCCAGGTTACTTACAGACTAGAGAGACAAACATTTCTCCTGTGCCCTCTGAGCACATTTTAGGAGCACATAAATGTCCCAGATCCCGTTGATCAAAGTGCCAGGGGAATTCCATATGTGAGACCCATTTGAGGTTCATTTTGTTGGGGATGGGGGGAGGAAAGAAGAGACCAAAGGCCAAACATTTTCAAGAGGCAGAACTGTGAGCTGTGATTCTTTGATTTCAGCACTTCTTCAGAGACCTTTTCTATAAGAGCAATAGAAACCTGTGTTAAGTTTTTAAAAGAATGATAAATTCTGTTTTCCAATTCCTTGAGTTTTACAATTCCCAATAATAATTTGTCTGGTTTTTAGAGTAAATTTCTTCTTCAAAATGTTGAATTAATTCTTATTCTTTTTCTCTAAAAATATTTTCTTGTCATTCCTTCATCTTCAAGAAAGCTTTCCATTTCTCTACTTTTCATTAGGTGTCTYATCCTGAATTCATAGAAATTGAATGATTTGATATGCAAACATAAGTATAAAATATTAAAACTTATCAGGCTTCAGAATGACTGAAAATTATGGGATAAAAATATTCCATTAGATTTCAATAACCATTGGATACAACAAAGGTACATTCCTCAAATCAAAAAATAAAACCTGACATTTTGTTTTCTTTTCTACATGTCATCCTTCACAAAGATACTTCTTGTACAATGGAAGACTTTCATTTCATACATTGAATTGTCATCCATAGACAAAGGACAATTGTATAATTTTCCTTTATTAAAATGTCTTTAAATTTGTATTTTTGTTCTAATTGCATCATGTGAACTCCARTATATTTTTGGACAACTCATCAGAGTTGTCAAAAACTGTTCAGTTTCCCAGTTTATTCTCTGTCCTGTGCAAAATTGTTCCCAATCCCAAAACTTTTTTGCAATATTTTGCTGATAGCATCTGGCATGGGAAAAGCACTGGGGATTCCACAAATCCTCCTGGGAGTAACAGGCCTTCACACTTAATGAGRTTGTTTGTAAAGTCTACTCCATCTGCAGGACAGGAGGATTTCTTTTGGATTTATCATTCAAATTCCTGTGCCACTGAAAAATATTTGCTGGCACGTACCAGGGTCTTATATTTGCAGATTCTATTAACAAATCTGGCAGCTTTATGGAGCATGAATTGAGCTGCAGTCTCTTTCATGAAACAAGACACAAATCACACCTCAGATCAAGTAGTATAATTTTCATAAATGTTTAATACACAAGCACAAATGAAAGGATAAAAAGAAGCTTTTATTTCATAATATATGGTGATGCACATATACACAGTTGGCACTTATTCCAATTACATTTTCCCTTAGGTAAGTAAAGGTCAGGAAAACCTCATGCATCSCCAAACTACTTTTCCAGACCAAAACATTTAACTTCTTAGATTCAATTTGAAAAACTGATTTTCTGCACTTTAGAAGCACTTTCCCTCTGTACAGTCTCTTTTCACAGTTATGGGAGGTGTCGTTTGAACAGGAATTACAGCTCCCTGTAGATGATCCTGTTGACTGACATCCTCTCCTTCATTCCATCTTGTAAATGCTTTTAAATCCCATCTCTGTAAAGTTTTTACTCCCTTCTATATCATTATTTAAATGAACTCTGACACTTCCAAGTACAAATCGATGAGAGTGTTAGCTGTGTTAGCTGGAAGAGATGGGGAACAGAATGCCTAATACACTCAGTGCAGTAAGATGTTCTCAAATTGGCAAATTTACCTTTGYTCCTGGTTCCACTTCATCAAGTTATGCCTCTGATCATGTTGTATATGGTTAAATTGTCTCACTGAACATAAAGTTGGTTTGCTCATGGCACCACAACTGCCAGGGAGGACGTGAGTGAGAATGTGTGAGCAGACAGATATATATGTACATATAAGTGCACACGGAGATGTGTGTGAATTTATGCATATTTTATATGTATATATCTATGCAGTTTCAGTAATCAGGATTGTGACCCCTTAGGATATTTGCATATTGTCGTGGTTCGAATGAACTCAATGGGAGCAAAACACTCCCAAGTTCCAGCAAACCTCCCCCCCTCTCTCTTTTCCCCACCCGGGTCCTGGAGACAAACTTTTCCACAGAGAGGAAAGTGAAAAGAAAAGGGGAAAAAAAACTATTTATTTAAAATTATAAAAAAAACAAACAAACAAACAAACAAAAAAAAACAAAACAAAACAAAAAACCTGTGGAATCAGCTGTTAGATCCCAAAGCCTTTCTCTTCCCTCCTGGGAGTAGCTTCCCCTCCGGGGCCCCCAGAGGGGTTGGACAGAGTCTCTCTCCGGTGGTTCACTGAAGGATCTTTCTCGGCTGTCGTGCCACAAGAATCCTCCAATTCTCAGATGACGAAGAAAAAAAAGAATTCGAGGAAAAACAAGTCCAAAGAAAGGGAGAAAAAGAGCAGTCCCAGAGAGCAGACAGCTTCTTTTCCACCGCCGATCCCGAGAGAAAAAAAAAAAAAAAGTGTGTCTTGTCCCTTTCCCTCCCATTGTCCTTGAAGGGAGGAACATCACCAAACAAACCAGAGCAGTCTCCACTAATGTATAGTTACAGAAGGGTTGTTTAACTTTCCTCTAACATAAGCAGATGATAGGAATACAATACTCAGCTAACCTAGGACAGCATACCAACAAAGATGACGCTGGAAATTCCCTGCAAGGGCAGCCTTGYTGGAGCTCAAGCAGAGACAGCAGTCAGAGAAGAAGCACAACCATGAGATAAAAACCCCTGTCCCAGTGATCACAGCTCCCTAGCTCCACTGTTGCACCATTTTGGCACAGCTGTGGCATTTCCACTCCCAAATCTGATTTCCTGTTAGAGCAACGTGGTGCAAGGATTCTGCACCAATGATGWAAACAAACTCAAAACTTTGTCTGAGGCAGCCCCACAGCCCTGTGTGTTTCCTCCACCATCCCTGGGCTTTTTGTGTCATTTGGGTACCAAACACAGCCCAGAGTGAAAGCAAATGGAGGAAAGAAGAGAAAAGAGACAGATCATTTGTCTTTAGGGTTATGKGAGATAATTGGCTAGAGAGAAAGAAGACAGTGAGAAGGTTGTTCTATCTATTTTTTTCCTTCCAGCAGGGGAGGAGCTTTGGGGAATGTTTTGGAATAAGAATTCTTTTCTGATGCAGAGCAAAGACACAGCTCTGTGAATTCAAACAAGCCTTTAGATTGATTATGTGCTGAGAGTAACAAATTGTGTTGCAAAGAGACAAAAACCAATGTTTATTTCAATGTCCAAAGTAATTTATATCTCCTAAAACACTTTGAGGAGTATCTGATGCTGTCAAAACTATTTTTCAGTATGATTTGTCTTGAATTGAACCGTTCTTTCTGTGATTTCAGGCAGCACTCTGAACACAGCACATGCTRCACACAGCTTCATGTTTTGTCCAGGTCTTTTTTAATCACTTGTTCAAAATAGAGTCATTCACAGTTGTTTTGGCAAGTTAAAAACTAGTGCACCTGAGCAAAATAGTACTAAATGCAATTATAATTGTTATTACCAGCCTTAATTTGTCACTGATTACATCAGCATCCTTGTGCTCACAGAATTTGTATCCCCAGATAGACTTCCCTGGGAATTGTGCATCAAGTCCAATGATCTTTCCACCCTCCTTCCCTGCTCCTGAGACAGCTTCTATGGGTTTGACAGAGGGGAAGCAGATGCCCTGTTTATTAAACTTTTCCTCCAGAAAACATGAATATTGGGTGCAAATGTGTGATAGGGAGAGAGAGAGTGATCTTGCCACTGTGACCATCAGATTATGCCAGCAATGAAGAGAAGGGACTGATGAGAGAGGGTTTGGACAATTTCCTAATCCTCAGTTCATCTCACAAAATATGTACATCACTGTGGGACAACAAATAAATATTCTCATCATTTGGGGGGAAAAAAAAAAAAAAAGTCAGTGGGAGTTGTAAGGCTCTCACAGTTGCACCTTTGTAACACTGAAGAGAGTCCTGCATGATGAGAGAAATTATTTCCAGTCCCTGGGTGAGAACTGCTGTGGACAGACAAAAGATATGTAGGAAAGGAAATTGGAATATGCTCACCTAGAGATGTTGAAACTGAAAAAAAATAAAACTGTCTTGGATGTAGAGCTGAAGCAGATYATCACAGCTCGAGTGGCAAAATGGGGTTTGACAACAGGGCTGCAGCAGAAATGGGCTGAGGACAGACTGGTGACAGAACAAGCTGAAGATTTGGTTTTCTGACTTCTCTGAAGCACACCTACACATCTGGGACTAAATTTGTYGAGGTGAGGTACAATCTCAGTCACAAATATATTTCAGCATTGCTTTGCTYTGTACTCTATTACTAAACCACACATCTGCTTTTCACATACACCTGTAGCTATTAATAACTTGGGTTTTAGTTAAAAGTCTTTGATTGCAATCCCTGTGGTCTGCCAGGATCTGCCCTTATGGACAAAACCATATCCCACTGCATACACCAGCACTGCTTTGGTGGGCAGCAGGACTGCTCCTGGCACAGATTAAATAAATTATTATTCATTGTAGATAAGACCTGGGTGAACCAGCTCATCAAAGGCACGTAAGTGCTCTTGTTTGAGGTATTCACCATGGATATTTTTCAGCTGTTGCCTGCAGGGCTAAAGGGATGGGATTGATGATCTGTTGCACTTAGGGCTTTCAGCCATAGCAGTTGCTGTGAAAAAAAGRCACTGCTAAGATGTTACTCATTATGGCATTTTTGTGACTCCTGTTTTGGGAGCAAGTGGTTGAGACTCTTCAGTCTTTATTTGCTGGCTTTTGGGGTTGTTTTCCCAGGAAAAATCACTAGTGAAATCTGAAATAAGAAAAGGATACTCAAAAATCTTTATGAAAATAACTTTTAATTTTTTAATTTTGTAGTGTGCATCTACCYCTGTCTTTAGTGATTTTGCAGTTGSCCTAAAATCTGTTCTTTTTCAGAGAATATTTTTCTTTGTTCTTGATTACTGTAGAACTTGTCTTTAGAAAGAATACCTTTTCAAATATGTTCCAAAAGTAATCTCTTTGGTATCTTAAATAAACATCATGTAGTGGTTGGAAGTGTCCTGTTTGTCCTATTTTTGAACAGTAAGTGCATATATTTAATTTTTAGAATAATAATTAACACTAATGATCTTTGTAAAAATCTCCTAATATGATTATCCCCTAAGTCCCAACTATCTAGCAATGAGAAAATGTTGTATCAATCTTTAAATAGAAAATGTTGATATGCCAAAAACAACCTAGCTGGTTTCAAAATGTTGGAAAATATTTCTAATATGGTGTTTGATCTGCTGGGATTCTCATCAATCCAACCATGCACCAGCAGATATTTCCATAGCTGTCTGTAGCTTAGCAGTAGGAGAGGAAACCTACACTTTAACATTCTGAATTACTTCTGTCATTTAGAYCAGGGTCTTGAATTTTAGTGTCCTCCATTCACACCTGTTTAATCCTGCTAAATCCAGAAGCAACCTTTAGTTCTTGCATTTATTTTATAATGTGTCTCRTGWCCCCAGCATTGTTAGCARCAAGRCACAATTACAGGRTCACAGAATGGTYTGATGGGGAAAGGAACTTTTGGAAGCCATCTGGTCCAACCCCTCTGCTCAGAATCTCATCTAGATGGTTTTTGAATGGRTTACAAAACAGAAGGGCTTGCTTAATGTATTATTGATTTTGTAGTCCATCAAAAAAGTTCCCATTTTTAATTCGTTTGTACCCATCATAAAATCTATTGTGTATTGCAAAAGAATTTTTTCAATTTTTTTTTGCATTTTAGAAGATCAATCTGTGCGATTGAGGCCAAATTTTCACTTTTCAAACTAAGAAAGTAAACAGATATGGGGCAAAAAAAAAAAATTATCATTCTATAGTGAGCTTACCATTCAAAGCTAGCTATGAGTACTGAATGCTTACGAGSAAGAAAATATTAAATCTGAACAGGAAGACAGTCCATGATACTTGGCATCCTGCTTTAGGAATGGCAAAATGAGAATTTTGCATGGCCCAGGAAAAAATGGAGCTGCTGTGGGGCAAAGGATGGAAGGTGGTGAGCTCARATGGGGAACTGTAATTATCATCTGTGATATTGTTGTTGCAAACATTGCAGATATTCTTAACACATACAGTGTGTGGGTCATTATCACGTGCCAGTGACATGCCACTAGGATTGACCAGGATTTAAGATTTAAAACGCTGACAATTGATTTTTTTTTTCTTTTTTTCCCTTGGTAAATTTATTTTTAAACTTTCAGAGATACAGAAGAGCAAGAGGCACCTCTGCAGATGTGCTGGTTTTGGCAGGGGTAGAATTGATTCTCTTCACAGTGGCTGTTTTGGGGCTGTGTTTGGGATTGGTGCTGAGCACAGGGTTGGTAATACAGAGATGTTTTTGTTGTTGCTGAGCAGGGCTTACACAGAGCCAAGGCTTTTCCTGCTTTTCCTACTGCCTTTTCCAAGACAGTGGGGACCCCCAAACCAGGGGACATCATTACCAGTTTATAAAGCAGGGGGGAAAAAGAGCAAGGGGAGATGTTTGGAGGGATGGGATTATGCATGATGGATCCTGGCTCTCCTGGAAATGGCTGAATACCTCCCTACCCATGGGGAGTGCTGAATTAATTCTTGGTTTCTGTTGCTTGTGTGCATGGCTTTGCCTTTCCAACTAAACTGTCTTTATCTCAACCCTTCTAAAATCTTCCAGATTTTACCCTTCCAATTCTCTTCCCTATCCTGCTGGTGGGGGAGTGGGTGTCAAAAAAAGGTGCTGAGCAAATGATTTTACAGTCTGCAAAAAGGGAAAAGGAAGAAGTGAAGCAAATATGACATTGAAACAGAAGATGCAATGGCTGGAGCTGGCAAATAATCTAAATTGTCCTTGTTCCTCCACTGGACCACACCTCTGCAGTTGACCTGGAGATGACTGGTGGGAGGGCAGACAATATCCTTCTTTGCTGAAAATGCTGTAATTTAGAACACACAGWCTATACAAAGCTGAAATAAAGCTTTTAATTAAACTAGAGAGACCAGCTTCAGGGCAAGCTGTTTTTCTTACTGTTTTAGTTAGAAAAGATGTCAAAAATGCAAGGTGAGAGAGAGCACAGAACTGAAAAAGTGACAAAGTACACTTGTTCCTCCTAAAGCTTTGAACTATTTGTGGTCTCTTTCCCATTTAATCTACCTTTGGGAAGGTTAAGAGAATGTCTCATGGCCTGATAGCCCAAGGGACTGAGTACTTGCCACTGCCACTGACTTTTTGCTCCATTTGCATGGCTCCTTGTAGTAAAGCATCTCAGACTTCTCACAGGAGAAAGCCCTTCTCTGCTTATCTGTGGGAGGCTGCAGATGAACTTCACCCAGGGCAGGAAAGTGAGAACTCCACAGTTCTTCAGCGTGGGTTCAAATGCTCACTCCTATTCCCTGTGGGAACTACCCCAGGAGCAGCACTCCAAGGCACTTCACTTTACCCTTGACATATCTTTATATGATAAATATTTGTAGCTAGTGCTGGCAGCAACTTTTCCTCTTCTTGGTARAGTAGGCACCAGGCAAATGTAAAATTAATGCTTTTTTTTTACATTTTGCAGCTCTTTGCATTTTTCATGGTGTCCAAAAATGCTGTCATTCTCCATCTGAGAGCATTGTGCTAGACTGGCAAAACACCAGGGCTGAAATCAGGACTATGTCTACCACTAAACTGCTGGTGCTTGGAGTATGMAAAGTAAAACTGTTTGTTTCCCTTTCAAATAATCTGAAAGGAGCCAGTTCATTAGTCCCCCTTCAAATAATAAAGAAAATTATTTATTTTGCATTTGTTTGCTTTTCAGTTAGGAAAAACGACTGGCTTATAAGCTGTTTGTTCATTTACTGTCGTATAGCGTGCATCAATTTTTAGGAAATTAGTCKGTATTTAATCTACAAAAAAATTAGGTGCACGCAAAATACAAGCAGTCGATTCTATGTAGGTGACAAGGTGCAAATTAACTTTAATCCATTTTTATTCTGGTAATCATGGGCCCACTCAAAAGCCAAATGGCGATGTTTTTGCTTGAAGAGGTGATCTGTTCTGCAGAGTGCTCCATCATTTTAAACAGAAGGGTGGCATTTTTCTACTGTGCATTAGCATATATATTAGATCCAATCTATGCACAATTTTTGCATTAGCCTGCATTGATTGCAGCATGAACGGGGCTAGCAATAAAAGGCTACAATCCCARTGTGAAGGCAGTTATACCAGTTACCAGAGCCTCCTGCTGTACATCCTTCCCACTGTGCCACACAAACTTCCCCGGTATAATCAGCTTTTGTTGCTGAGAGAGATGAAGATGTGGAGATTCATTTGTAGTCAAGCTTTAGCAGATGAACTGCTGAACAACCCACAAAGCAAGCTGGAGAGAGAATTTACAGAGCCAGGTCACTTGCACAATTATTCACTGGAAAATGCAAATTCATGTTAAGTTGCTTGCCTTTGAGCAAAAGCAACATTTGCTACTCCATAGTACATTGTGTGAGAGGAATCAGCCCAGGGCACTTGCTATAGATTAATTGTTTGTCTGTAAATTCATGTTTTTCRCATGCCCATACCTCTGCATTACAGTTTATTTCTTATATTAAYGTAAATAAATTTGAAATGGAGGAGGGAGTCATTACCTGGCTAATATAGGTGGACTTATCAACATCTGAATTGGCTCTTAGCATGTCAAGCCCATACTTTTCATTAATGGTACACTGTGAAAATTATTATTGATGTTTGTGATGTAAAGTCTGTCCCAAAATAAAACATCTTTCAGAAGCAGGGTCAGTGGATATTCAATTTCCYCAGAAAAATAGACAAAAGGAGTTGGCATGCAGACACATAGGGAGAGTCTGCTCTTGCTAATTTTGCCCTTTAAAAAGCTGAATGAAATYCATTTTATTTGCTAAGGAAGTCAGCACTTTATATTATCAAACTTYTACCAGTTTTCCTCATATGACTTCTTATATGAAAGAACTTGTTACCTCACAACAGTCATAACTAGGGAATAATTAGCATCATTTTTTTTTTTTCTGTTCCCACGTTGATCTGGATGAATCTGGGATAATAGAAATAATGAGAGTAATCACAGGGCTGTATTTCAGTCTTGAGAGATCTGCTGACAGCAGAAACTGCCAGAATGGCAATGCTGCCAAGCTGCCACGAGCTGCCACGAGCTGCCACCAAGCCCAGGGCATAAACAAGGTCTGGGCCATTCCTCCCCTGGGAACAATGCTGCTCCCAGAGATTTTCACTGCTCCCAGAGATTTTCACTGCTCCCAGAGATTTTCTGCAAGCCAGACACTCTCCAGAGCTGCAGGGGTGGGCTCTGGTGCGAGAAAGTGTAACTGCAACTTCTCTTCTTGCTGCTCCTTAAATTCCCC
>NW_026623478.1:961133-974622 GCF_030028575.1 Malurus melanocephalus
AAACAAGCAAACAGCTGCTAGTTAAAAACATGATTTTCCTTTACATCTCCTTGCTTTCTTTTTCATCCTGTCCTTGAGCCCGAGAAGACAGTTTTGAAAATATTTGTTTCAGGTCACAGTGAGTATCAAAACAGAGCATAATAAGATGATTCCTACATTTTTGTGTGTGTGACCTAAATCAGAATTTTGATTTAAATTGGGTATGATTATATGTTTTTTGTTATATATATCCTCTAATTATTTTCTTTCTAGCACTGTGCTAGTGTATAGGGAAAAAAAAATTACCAAACTCCAGTTAGAGAGTTTCTAAGGTTTCAGCAGAAAATTGATGCTTTGAATGACCACCTTCAGGCATTTCCATTTTCTGAGGTTTTTTATTGGCATTATATAAAGTGTGACTATTTACAGAACAGAGCCTTCCCATTTTTCTCTGAAATAACTGTGTTCAAACCTCAACTGCACTATGGAAAACATTTCTGAATACCTCAGAATCACGTCTGAAATATGGGTCATATGTCTTCTCTTTTTTTTATTCTTATTCTATACAATTAGGGTGACAATGATTTCAATGAGTGAGATTTTGGGGTTTTTTTAGAAAGGTGACAACTCATTTTGAACTACTACAGTCTATATTTCTGTAACAAGTCAGATGAAGATAATAGACATTGTTTAGGTCTGAAATAACAATTTCAATGCACTTCTGGGCTGGAAATACCTGCTCTTTGTTTAATTTAATTATGTTACTCAATTAGACGATCTGAAAGAAAAATGTGGATGGCACCAGTCAGGAAAAAGGCATTGTTAGAAAAAAAAGAGATGATAAGGTCATCAGCTCCTGAGGGACAAAAAGAGAAATTGGTAATTATCACCTATGGAACACTGAGTTATCAGGAAACAGCTTGGGAAAAACTGCAGTGYGCCATAAAACTAATATCTCAATTGGCTCAATGGCTTTTACTATCTTTGGAGGTCATTAGACTTTGAAAGGGGTATTTTGTGAATTCCTGCTGCTACAGTGACATCAACAGTTCCACTCAAAGTTTTGTGCTAAGTTCCAGTCAAGGAATCTAAGTCTAGATGAGTTGGTCTCATATCTAACATCCACTATTAAGCAGTGGGAAGATTCTTGGGTACCAAAACCAGAGTTAATCATCATTATAATGACATTATTTATTGCTACTCCTATTGCTACAACAATTATTACTCCTGTTATTCTGTAGATTGTAAGCTAACATTTAGAGGAAAAGGGTGTTTTACTCAGRTGAGGCAAATATTTGGTGTGGAACCTTCACTGAGGTGCTTAAAGTCAGCTACAAATGCTCTCAGTGTGAATTTATTAAACAAAAGATGAATCCAAGCCCACGGTTACAATTGTTCACAAGTGCTCTCATTCAAGATAATTTAATACTGCTTAAAAATTATGAAGGAAAATGGTTTGGAAACCTTAAGTAGGTCACCTCCTGCAGTATCTCTAAAATGCAGGTAAATTAGCATTCCTTTTTTTTTTTTTTTTTTTCCTTAAGTAGGTCACCTCCTGCAGTATCTCTAAAATGCAGGTAAATTAGCATTCCTTTTTTTTTTTTCAAATGGCAAACAGAGGCAGAAGGAGTCATTTCATGCAGCTGATGACTATTTCCACACTTTCTGCTCTGGAGGACTCTTCCCTGGGCAGGACTGAGATATTTCACACCACTTTCATACCTCTCCAGAACTGAAAACTGTGGAAGGGACCAGAGCCCAAAGCACCAATCACACCCAATGTCTTTTCATTACATGAGATCAAATTACTCAAACCTAACAGAAATTCCCTCTCATGCATGAGTCTTGAATGAATAAAGGCAAGTGCCATGTTGAAACACTCCCACATGGCTGCTTTCCTCTCCTACCACAAGACAGAGGTTCAGACAGGAATAATGGCAGCTGGAAGCCCACAAGGAGCACTTGAAACACAGAGTCACTAAGGAGGGATGACTATTAGCCAGCCTCTAGGCTAGATTAAAATATGCTGAAAACAGTGGGAGCTATTTAATGCTTTCAGTACAAGAATAAACTTTCTCAAGACCAAGCTTATGTGATGTTGTTTTCCTTTCAGCAATTTACTCATCTCCCAGGAAGCCACACAGATAAAACTGAAATAATTCAAGTTACAGTTTTGTTGGTTACTCAGGGAAAAATACAAAACTTAAGTCCATAATTGTCCAAAATATTTTGAAACTGTGGATTCCAAGTTAGTTACMACAACGTTTAGATGATCCCCTGCAAGATGAATCATCCAAGACAGAGCTCCTTTCCCAGATTTTGCTGATACTTCACGTTTTGCTGGAGGCTAACTCACACATTTTTCACATAAATCCTCTGCTTTGTTTGTCACCACTGGCAACTCTCTCATCTCCTGTAGTCATCAGTGTCACAAAGTTGGTGCTTTTTTTTTTTTTAACTTCTCCCTTCATTTCTTTTCCCCTGAGTATTGCCATTAAATCCTGCTGCTATTTCTAATATATYTGAGAAATCCAGTCATTCCTCTCTGTCCCTACCAGCAAAACATGTGTTCTCACAAGATTTTGCATCTTTGCTGCAGCAGAAACACTTCACTTAATAGTGTTGTCATTAAACCCAGCTCATATTCATTCCTCTCAGCAAAGGGTTGTGATCCAAACTCATCTTTATTTTCTCTATCTCCTTCTGCAACTCAGGCTCTGCTGCTTTCTGTGCTTTCCACTTCTCAGATGATATCCATTGTYTTTCTCCCCTCTCRAGGGAATCCAGYAGAACTTTGTGAATTATTGATGTCWTGTTTCCCCCAGTGYSGTCAGTTGTCTATGCYTTCYATTACTTTTTGTGGTKTCTCACCMTTTATGAAATAAATAAATTAGTTACAAGAGGRAAAAAAAGAAGAAACTGTGATTGTGGAGAGGCAAAGCCAATGGGAAGAGGAAGACAAAAGTTTGATAGAGATATAAGACCATACAAATATATAAATTTATGAAATATTAAGTATTAATAAATATGCATGCACAAATACATCCATGAGGAAGTGRRAGGGTCATGCTGGGGTGMATTTTGAACCTTCTGTTTGGACTCCTGACTCCTGGAGCACCCACAAAACAGCACAGGCTCCTCCTCMCAGTAATAAAATKCCYTTCCCTCATCCYRTTCAYRTKSCWMMMTKSYKWKGARGRRRRKWAWYMWWAAARSMRSYYCMRSCCCAGAGAAATGCCAGGGAYTGATCTTTTTTCCAGATTACTTACAGAGTACAGAGTCAAACATTTCTCCTGTGCCCTCTGAGCACATTTTAGGAGCACATAAATGTCMCAGAKCCCRYTGATCAAAGTGCCAGGGGAATYCCATATGTGAGAYCCATTTGAGGTTCATTTTGTTGGGGATGKGRGGAGGAAAGAAGAGACCAAAGGCCAAACATTTTCRAGAGGCAGAACTGTGAGCTGTGATTCTTTGATTTCAGCMCTTCTTCAGAGACCTTTTCTATAAGAGCAACAGAAACCTGTGTTTAGTTTTTAAAAGAATGATAAATYYKGTTTTCCWATTCCTTGAGTTTTACAATTCCCAATAATAATTTGTCTGGTTTTTAGAGTAMATTTCATCTTCAAAATGTTGAATTAATTCTTATTCTTTTTCTCTAGGAAGATTTTCTTGTCATTCYTTCATCTTCAAGAAAGCTTTCCATTTCTCTACTTTTCATTAAGTCTTATCTGATTCCCATCCAGCTAAATGGAAAAATAATGCTTGTGTTACAAATAAAGGAAGATGTACTTGGATTTCTCCTTCTCCTCTGGCTGTTGTTTTTTTTTTACTTCATTCTTTCCTTTTTCTTTTGCTTTTCTGTCATCTGAGTTGCCTTAGAAGATTTTTAACTATTATGTTTAGCTTGTGTCAGTACATCATTTGTTCCACTCTCTGTACTGYTCATTTCATTCCCCTTTATTTACTTTTGGTATTTTATTAGTGTCACTTCCCCTTTTTCCTCTCTCTTGTTATATTTCTTTCACTAAAGAAGGTATTATGGTATCTTGGCCACGTAGGAAAAGCACAATTCTTTTGAGTTCTTTGGGTCAATAAGGTTGGAAACAAAAAGAATATGCAGGCATATGAATAAATCTGTTATGCCTCTGAACTATTCTTATAAGTAATTTTAAAACTACTTTTCTGAAAACATGTACCTCAGTTCCATGAATGAATACTGAGTTTTAAAAAAAAAATCTAACCAGCAACTCTGAAAAGGTTGGGGAGGAAATCAGTCCAGTGCCAGAGGTTCTGAGAGACAGCACGTTGTGTGGGCACTGTTCATTTGGATGGTTGGAATTTTTTTTTCCTTTACAAAGGCTGTTCTTACATTTTAGCTAGGATGGTTTTGCTCTGGGTTGGGCAGAGTAAATTAAAACTCAACACCAGATTTCTTACATAACAGGATAAGGTAAAGTCACTTGAAGCAATTCCTGAATAAAAAGCCATCACCTTTTGTACTAATATGCACAGCCAAAGGAGTTTTTCCTGTTTTGCCTCCCACATTTTGAGGGCATACGCAGTCAAAAGATGATTTTAAACAACTGGAAGTGATGCTCAGCTGCTGTAMCAAAGGGCAGGATCAAGCTCTTGGTATTTATCTCACAATTTTCATATTGCTGTYCTGAATCTCACAGGTTGTTAAATGGGATAACTCTGTGCCATGGTCTCAAAAGACACTGCACATTTCTGGCATTTCATCACTTTTAGAGAGAGGTCTTTTAGAAGTTGACATACCAAATGATGTTTTATTCTTTTTCTTCTGAGTGCCTAAAATCATGTGGGATTTTTCCTTTTTCCAGAACAGCATTTGTACTTCTTTCTCTCTCAGTTGGTTTAGGTTTTGGKTTTTKGGGATTTTTTTAATATAAATGAGGTATTGCCTTAGAGTTTGAGCCAGGTGGGAAGTGAGCAAAGCACCTTTCTACAGATTCCTCTGACCCTGTGGTCTGTGATGATGGAGGTATGGGAGGAAGAAAGAATAAGCCAAGGGTATGGGTAAGAGCTACAGTAAGGGCTGRCCATCATCCATCCTGAAGTGTTCCACCCAGGGCTGTTGTACTGCCACAGAAGAAGAATTGCAATTTTTCCCCTGTTTTCCCTGGCCTTTGAAGGAGAGCTTACCTCTTCTTCCCTTCAGATAATTCTGACAGTATTACTCATKATTTCAGCTGCTCTGATTGCTAATGCAGACAGCAGAGAGTTCTGTAAATACCATTTAGGATCCAAGTCATGCCAACCACTCCAGCACAGCTCATCTCAGGAGGCACAGAGAAGGTCACTGTGGCACATTTCATCAGTACTGAGAGGAGACACCTAAGTTCAAAGGCAGCTCTTGGTGTTCCTTACGCTCTTCTGTGAAGTTCTTTTGCAAAAGCTGCTGAGCTTGTTTGGTCTCTGGAGCCTATTTGCCTTTTTGCTTTGTTTTGGCAACTCAAGGGAACATAAAGAAGTCCAAAGCACACGTATCCCAAAATATCTATCAGGTCATTTCTGTGAGAAAAGAGCTGAAAGCGAAACTTACACTAATGGTGAATTGCACTCCACCTAAAGTACCTAAAGTGTTMATCTCATTTCTTTTGCTGCAGAATTGCAGGCCATACAACAACAGAGGCTAAATAGATGCAGCATGAAATGAATTTAATTTATCTTTAAATGTCAGGATAATGTTACACTTGATGTCTASATTTTGGTACATCGTGCTATACCACTAAATACTTAGCATTTTTTTAAATCTGGGGTATTAGATTGTTTGGAGAGCTGAAAATGAATATGGAAAGAGAAGTCCTCTTTGGGAATGCAGACATGCAGATAAAATGAGGGAGGCCATGGTACAATCTCCCCACTCACTGCTGTGGACACTTCCACTACAGCAGATTATGTCCGAACTTTTTTATTCTGTCTCTTCTTTCTTCTTCTTCTTCTTCCCTTTTGCTTAGAACAGCACACTAAAAGCACAACCTGTATCATGAGCAAATTCTTCCTTCCCTGCTTTCTTTTTTAATACCCTTTGATTTGATAATTCCATATTGGGTTCCTTCAGTGCTTTACACCCTTCTATAATGAGCTAATTAAAGACATACGAGATCTCTTTATTGAGGCATATGGAGGCTGTTCTTTTTGCGTTACTTTTTTGTTTCTGCTGTGAGTCAGACCTTTCTTTCCTCCCACAGTCTCCTCTTGCTGGGTGGGAGTGTGGGTATTTTTGAGATGGAGGTCACAGAAGGTTATTCTGAAGCCGGTTCCCYCACTTTTCTTCTGGCACTGTACTACAACGTTCCTCATGTTTCCTGGGATTTTTTTTTTTTTTTTCCCTTGTCAAATAAAGTACACCAACAGCACTTCAGTGCTTAGTTCAGCTGCCTGGCTTATCAAAAAAGAGAAACCTTCAGCTGCTCTACTGAGCAAAAGTTTGCTGTACTTGTTTTCTGGAGGAACAGAAATGGGATTTCAGCCTCCTTTGCCACAATAAACACCAGCAYMAGTTATTTGTTCTTCCTGAAAAGAKGTACCACATTTGYTGTAGCTTTCTGCAGGTGTTATCTCCAGTTCATCTAAAACATCTCACTGGTCAATTCTGTAGATATGGAGTGGCAGATGTTTGTGGTCACATTTTTGACTTGAAAGCAGAGATTTTGTATTTTACTGCCCCATKAACTCAGTTTTTCCCCTGTTTGAGCAGCATATTCTCCTAAGGTGAACAGAAAACCCTGGGAATCCAGGTTTTTTTTTGCAGCTTCCTGGTGAGATGCAAGGAAAGCTCAGATCTTTTCTGGGATATGAACAGTATGCTGGTGGGTGTCCTTCTCAAGTTTCAGGCTGAAGGGAAGATCCAAAATTTGTGAAGTGCAACATTTCAATCCACTGTCAGCTCGAGACCAAGCCACGATCTCCATTTAGGCCTGTAATTTTTCTGGGTCATTTCTGGGTCTGGAGATATTGGAGTAGACCATGCAGATCAGTTGTGCTAGGGCAGTTTGAAAATTACATTAAACTCAGCCTAATCAAAGGAAAATGATCAGTGTGCCCTTGAGAATGAGCGGTAAGCTGCCAGTTCCTGGTGGCACAATAATTATTATGGAAAGTAGAAGGACAGAGAAACTGGTCAGCACATAACAATGGAGAAGCAGTTCAGACTTCCAGAGATCTCCTGGTGGGCCATGCAATATTTTTTTGCACACACACTGTCACTAAGACAGGACAAGKCAGGAAATTTGCAGCTATCTATTCCTTTCTTGAACAGCTCATTCTGTGAGGAGTGAGGGATCATTTAGATTTGTCTATTTCCATTCCCTCCATCTCCCCTTGAAAGTTAGAGGTCCTTCAATCAAACTTCCAAGTTCTTTCTTTTACCACAGAGTTATTTAGAAAAGAACAGCTATATTTGAACAAATATTCTGGTCATCTCTTTTATTTGTGCACCACAGAATATTGTCTTTACAATCAGCAGAATGGTATTTTCACCCATGCACTAGTGTGTGATGAGCAAACTAATCTGCTTATACCTATTCTCTTCCAGCAAAACAAAATAAAATCATTCTCTGTTCCCCACTTTCCACATTTTATTTGTAGCTGGAACTATCAACAATTGCAGCTATCCTAAAAACATCTTCCTGATTCATTCCTGAGGCAGCCACATAAATGTGTGCTCTGAATCCCCAGTACATTTCATATCTTCTCTGCACACCTGCAGAAGGACCTTTTTGCCCCAGTAGCCTGAGTACTATARCATCTTTATATATTTTGGTAGAATAGCAAGAATTTTATTATGTACCATATCAACAGTTCTAAGATAAGAGAAGAAATGGGAAAATATGAAAAATAGTAGAGCTTCACATCTGCTTATACTGGTTTCCCAGGTTACCTTAATCCCATGTTATTACATATGGACAGCCAGGGTGGTAGACAGAGGAGAATTACCTAAAACCATTAATTTTACTGGAGAAATAAATTTCTGGGTTTTGTCCCAGATCAAAACCAGGGAATTTTTAAACCTCAGTGTCAGTAAAAATGGCATTGCAAGACACTGCCTTTATTATCCTACCACGTTTCCACATTTCATTTTCTTATTTCACAAGTCAAAACAATGAAACGTAGTGTTTACTTCTACAAGGCAGTACAGGAAACTCTATGAAAATTTCATAAGCATGTTTGCTATGTTTGAGGGGTAAACAAATTCAAGAGGACATATGAAAATGATGGAAGTCTTAAACTAGTGTAACATAATTAAATCTGACATTTTGTGCATGAGATTATGCTGAGAGTTAATGTAGTAWTTTGTGATCAAGTGGCTTGTACATTCCTAGTGTTGGTTTTTATGCTGTTCCTTCATTTAATCCCCATTTCRTTCCAGACTGCAACAAACCACAGTACTCTTCCAGTTATGTTTATACACATTATTATGCCTTTAGCATTACACATTGTTACCTCTCTAACATTATGTATAAATCATGTATGGGATTACCTACGATTAAAATTTTCCTGCCAAAAAAAAAAAGGGGGTGAGAAACCTCCAATTCAGTTTTGCAGCAACTTCAAGGATGCTGTTGCAGTGCTGTGGCAATTGGGACAGGGTACCCATTTGGTTTTCTTTTCCTAGGGTTAATGCATTAAACCAAGCATATAAAAGGATATAAAAAGATGGAATTGCCTATGCCTTACCTTCRCCTGGAGACAGATGAGCTAGCCATAAACACAAGAGTATGGGTTGTAAAAATAGGGTATCTTCAGCAACACACACCTTGAGGAAATCCCAGATTGTGGCAATGAGGTTGTTTCTGGTACTCAAGCTAAGCTAATATCAAGCTGATGACAGTGAAGCATAGACATAGCCTTTTAATGCTTCTTGCTGTAATCATGTTTTCAGAGTTTCACAGCTGGCTTCTGAATGTTCTTCTGTTAGGCTGGAGATTATTTATTGACTATTTTTTGCCCCCAAAATAAAAGAAACATTGGAATTTTTACTTGCATAAAATAACCAACTTAAAAAAAGCTGATTCTATTCTCACTTCTAGTAATTTATTACTGTTAAAATATGAATATAGGCAGGTACATACATAAATGTTGATACATTTAATTGCTGATAGATACTGACATATCTTTAYTTATGTCTTCATAAATATATGAAGATATATATGAATATATATAAATATATATAAATATATAAAAATATATTTAAAGAAATATATAAATATGTATATAATAAATATCTATACATAAATATCTAACATATATATAAATTGTATCTTCAAAATGAATCAGCAAGTTACACCTCATTATTATGTCAGGTTAGAGTTCTTTTGGAGACAAAGCATCCTTTCCCTGGCCCTTATTTCTACAAGTAGATGTACTTACTGAAATGCTTGCTTCTGACATAGAGTGATAACATAGCTGTTCTGAGAAATGGTGGTGTGCATGTCTGATCTGAAACACATAAAATATATAGCTCCAGATAACTACATTATTGCTGACTGCAAGGAGTTGTTTCCATGAATGACAGCTCTTTAAAAAATTCTGCCCCATCTCTGAAGCTCTCCAGAGAACTGGCTGTTAGTAAGAACATCAAATAACATCTCCAGTAAGCAAAAATCCTGGCTTTTGCTGACCAGCAGGCTGAGTTACATACAGAGTATACGTGACCAACATGCACGCAACCTAAAAGGAACTCTCAGTTACTCCCCAAATTTATCTTTCAAAAAGGAATAAGATTAAGATGATTTAAAATGCTTTTCTGAGGCAAAAGCATTGGAATAACCCATCAACTAGAAACCCTAAGTTTCACCTTAAAGGTCTTTGTGAAACTGAGCTTTTTGCCCTGAAGCTATAAAGAAAGACATCAAGTTTGATTCATCTTCACATTAAGTTATGCTAGTATAATTGCATTCCTTCCAGTGGATTTGCATAAATGCAAATCAGGCCCTCTCYATCTCACATGAAAGTAATGAGATTTTTCAAGTTCTGTAAGGCATTATATCTACCCCTTTAATGAGTTAATTCTCCTCTCTTACCATTTTAGCTATAAGTTGTAGGAGTAAAGCAAGGTGAAATGTGATATGTTATCATTTAGAGTCTCATGTTTCATTTTTCCACCTATATTTGTAACTCCTGAGATTCATCTTAAGGATCAGAGAATATGAGAAAAATCTCAGGTGAGTTTTACTGTCTTTCATGAGAATGGCAAAGACTAGCATTTTTTTCAATGCTTTTGCTATAAATACCAATTTTTCTTTTCTCAGCAAAGACCCATTTTCACTCAAAAGATTATTGTGAGTCTCAACAAAACCACAGAAATTATTTCATTTGCAATGAAAAGTAAGAAACAGGCATATTCCACATCATTTGGAGTACTACTGGGAACATTTTGTTCACCTCTACTGCAAGCCAAGCAAGTAATTATCAGCAGAATACTTGACTGTGGCATTCATGAGATGGTGTTGGCCCCAGAACMCTTTCAGAGATGGGTTTTCCTGGACCTTTCATTCTGTTTTATTTCTCCTTTGATAGTAATGACTGAACCAAATCTTTAGTAAAACTCAGTAATGGGCCTTCTACAGGAACAAAGAGAAGTATCCCAGGAAGATTTCATCCTATACATAATCTACAAGTTCAAAAACCCTGCTATGTGGATCTGAGGTGTCTCTTTTTCCAAGGAATTTGGGTCCCTGAGCCAATAATAATAATTATGGCAATAATATCACCTTTTTTCATGTTGTGTCCTGCAAGGAAAACTCAAAATCTCTTATTCACTTTCTCTTGCAATCATGTGTGCCATGCTGTGTATTGAATAACAAGTTATGTATTTACAAGGGATATAACTCACAACTTTTAGGCAGATTTTTCACAATCCTCCTCTGGAAGAGCTCAAGCCTTCATGTGCTACAGTTGAGCTTAAGCAGGAGTGGATAATCTCATGAGCAATGTTTGCTGTTACACATAATAAGCTGGATAATCAAAATTCATGTGACAGGATAAAGTAAATCACATTGGGTTCAAACAAGGATTTATAAGCTATGGAACACATTGCAAAACATGACCAGGTACATTATATTATTTTTAAAGATCGCCTCTTGCTGAAATATCAGTCAGTGATCATTGGCAAAGTGTGAAACAGCACTAATCTGACCAAGCTCAACATTCTGATTCTGCTCTGAGAACCWAGCTCTCAGCCAGCTTTAATTACACCCTACTTTGGATAAAATCCAGTGACAGGGCATAACAGCAACAATCAGGGTATTTAGGAAAAGACACATAAGAGCAAATTGTTGCAAGGCACAKGACTCCTCTAATTCATAGGCATTGTTAGTGTGGGCAACATCATTAAATAGCTTATCACAGTCAAAAACATTCTCTGAAGGCAGATGGTCTACAATTGCATGATTTCATTTAGGTTTTGATTTACATACTGATCTGGAAAGATTTTATTTTATTTCATTTTACATGAAAATGAAAAAGTTAGCTGCATTCTTGCTCAAATAATCTCATATGCTTAATTATCTTGGTAAGATATGTTTTATTAATGCACATGTTTTGCTTTGAACATATTTTAATTTGCATTTGTGGCAAGAAGTTTCAGTCTTTCTGCTGCACTATTCCATGTCCTACCAGCATCATTCTTTGGTTGGAGATGAAAGGACATTTGGGCTCTTGTTAGGTCTACTGAGTGTTTCTGAACCAAGTTTACTGTCAGGACCCTGAGWGCACTAATTAGACTTGATGGCCCTGACGAGCCTCACCAGTGTCCHCCTCTCACATCTGCTCATCCTCTTTCCCAGGAGCTGCCTCAATTCAGATCTCTCCTGGTCATCTCTCCTGAGCTATGTCCCTGCCAGCCCAGACCCCTTGCCCCAAGCCCTAGAAATACTTACATGTTTAAGCAGAAAAAGGCCAAAGAGACCCTACAGCCTTCCTGTGCAGGTGGATCTTTCATCAGTCCTTCAGTAGCAAGGCATCTAGGTGATCACAAAATCCCAGACATTGTGGCCCAGCCCTAGAAACAGGACTGGGAAACATCTCAGCAAGACGTTGTCTGATAGTGCCAGGATTGTCCCTCTGGCCAGGRGAATGTCAGAGATTTCCTCTCAGTTTGGGACAATGACTTCCCAAATGGAGGAGGTGCCCTCATTTTGAGACCTTACCCTTGGTCTTTCTTGTAGAATCACACACCCTCTCTCTCCACAGAGCCACAAGCACACTCTGTCCTGAAGCAGTTCCTAAAGGTGATATCAAAAACTGTTCCTTCTCTAAAATTTGGGCAAAGACATCCCATTCCCAAAAATAAAGAAGAGAAGGCATTCCTGGCCTTTACAGGATAATACTGAAGATGGGAAGCACATCTGCAATTCAAATGTTAGAGGAGGATGGCCAGCTGTCCTGTTTGATGAGATTATCCCATTTTTTGTAGTCAGGTGTCCTGTTGTTTTGATGAGTGAAATACAGGATGCCATTTGTCTTGCATTGTGGCTTTAAAATAAATATTTTAAATTGTCCATTTCATAATGCAGATGTGAGGGTGCTCCTGATTACCATGAAGAAGCTTGCTAAGCAATTTCATTTTAATGTTAGAAAAAATGAGCTGGAAATTATCTTGGCATCATACCAAAATCTATAGAATTAAAAAGCAGGTTGATTGGGTTTTATGCTTGTATTCAGACTGGGAATGTTGTAACAAAGGTTTTGCTTTGTTTCATCTGCTCTTTCTTCTGCAGTTCTTTGCAAGTGCTTTTGAAGAAATGGGCCTTATTTGGACTCTTGATTGTATGTTTGTCAGTTTATTATCACTTCTCAGTACAATAAAGATAAACTGGYGCGATAATTGATTGAAATTTTAATTGTTTAACTTTTGTTCTGGTAGCTTTAGACGGAAATGCAATAGCAATATTTTTGGTTTGGGGAAGTCACTTGGATATCATACAACATAAACAAACTCAGCAGTCACTATATTTTATTTGAAAAATGTGATTGGGATGAACAGAGTCAAGATTGTTTCCTCTTGCTTCCCCTAAAGACAAAAAAAAATYAACAGCTGGTACACCCTGGAGGTTAAGTGAACTTGCTCAGGAAACAAATGGTTCTAGATGCTGCCAAGTGTGGCAGGAGAATAAAATKCTCAGCAGGGAGCAAACCAAGCAGGTCTCAAGGTCAAATTCTTCTGCTAAGAGGGCAAGCTTGTCTGTAGAGAGCCTTTTGAAACTCAGCAAGACAGAACTGACATAGAGGTAGAATCACTTTTAGGGTACATCTCACTGCTTTTCCTTACCAGTYAGTATTCATTTTCTCTGTTCAGAAACCTCATCATTCTAGTATAAGCATAAAAGAAAACACCATTTCTTGCTAGAATTTAAAATAGCTCTCTGTATGGTAGAGATMTGTATAAACTGATCTCAAAAGATGTGCTAAGCCCTGTGTGCTGGTTCCTAGCACACAAGAAGGATTTCCCTGCTGCAGAAGGATGATGAAAAACCT
Organism: Malurus melanocephalus; assembly: GCF_030028575.1. Lineage (NCBI taxonomy): Eukaryota > Metazoa > Chordata > Aves > Passeriformes > Maluridae > Malurus > Malurus melanocephalus. Next base: position 974,613 of record NW_026623478.1, read on the forward strand.
TTCTCAAACT
>NW_026623478.1:974671-990876 GCF_030028575.1 Malurus melanocephalus
AAAAAAAAAAAAAAAATATACCATCTTTTTGCTGCCTTTTAAGATGAGCATCTCAACCCAGTTTTCCATAGGTCAGGAAGAACAAACACAACAAGCATACAGAGAAAGCTAAATAAAATCTTGGAAAATGGAATCTTGGTACGGATCTATATGTCAGAAGTGCTGGGAGAACAAGGATAACTTTTCTGTTCAGTCTAACAGCTCTGGACTTGCACTTTTCAGCTCTGGTCTTGGTCAGTATATCGCTGGAGAAGTTGCTCCTCCCTGACTGGGGGATTCTCTAGGCAGGTTTTCCTGCTGCATGCCCAGCCCACCACCTGCAGCCTGAATTGCTGTGMATCCAGTGATATTTGAACCATCAGAATGGAGTTATGTGGCTTGTCTCACAAAAAYTCAGACTCTCAGAGCAGAGGTGGTTATAAGATTAACCTTTTAAAGAAAAAATTGCTATAATCGGTGYGCTGGTTTGCCTGCCCTACCTGCTATGAGACTGTAAATCAGTGTACTGGCTTGTAATTCTGTCATTCACATCCAGCCACCAACATCATGCAAAATCCGAGGTCATCRTGGCTCTGTTAACTGGGAGATGGCRCAACCAGTTTAGCTGTCAATTGGAAATAACTTCTGACTCAGTTGTAAAATAACAACTATTTGTCAGTCCACTCCCTAGCACAGTGCCATGCCTGCTGCCACCTCCAAGGCACCCATAGGAAGGGGAATAATAATTTTGAAACTCATTATTTGTAACAAAATCCAGGAGGAGGCGTCTCTTAGGAGCTCAGCATGCAAACAATTTTCACTGCAGTCACATGCCCACAGCAGGTCTGTCCCGAAGCACGCTCTGAGCCGGCTGCTTGGATGAGATGAGATGATCTGCTGAGCTCCTTCCAGCTTGGATGTGCTCTGTGATTTGGTGAGGCGTGGATTGGTGTCACGGACACTCCGTCAGGGCTGAGCTGTGTGYGCTGCCCTGGCATCAGTCATCCGTGATGGGATCCCTGCCACTCGCCAGCTGACTCTTCATCACCATTCTCATTTCTCTTCCAAAAATGCTTCTGAGAGCCTGCTGACCTTCTGAGGGACTTCACAGATGGGTTCACTTATTTTTGCTTTGACACTGGGACAAAGAAACGTTCCCTGACAAGATCAGTAAAGCAGCGTGGCGGTGGCTGCTGGAGTCAAAGCTTGTTCATTCTTTTTTATGAATAGTTCCTCTTGTGCAGCTCTCACTGCTTTTCCTGAGGTTGGGAAATATAAACCAGAGGCGCTTCTGTTGAGCTCTGTGCTTCAGGTCTATTCCACTTTTCCCCACATTTACAAACAGATAGGATAATTCATTAGAGCTTCGTTGTTTTTGTTCTGTGAGCATCCCAGAGTTTCCTCTGCAATGMACACAGAAGTTTGATCTGATCCTCTGGATTGCCCCCCTCAGCTGCAAGGAAGTTCAGCCATGGTCCCTCTTCCCCAAAATCCACAGCTCCCATAATCACTACAAACCAGGTCACCCTACAGCTTGAAAAATATTAGAAGGGTTGGTTACCTCAAYATGACATAAATGATATTTTCCCCCTCCCAGGGGCAATTTTGAGTTGTTCAACAATCCCGCTGTGGCTTTACTTCATATTTTTYAGGTAGCTAGAAGATGCTTTTCACAATAATCACAAAAATAAAAAATGATAATATTTCAGCTTGTGAAATGGGAGAAGAGTTTGATTTTTCTAATTATGAAGTTTAAAAACAAGGACAAAGAAAAATTTTAGACAACAATGATGAACTTCTTGCAAATGAAGCTTGAATTTTCTGCGACATCACTCAAAGAAAAGCAATTCCTCTTTTATTAATGTTTCTGAATTAATTAAAAAATTCACTTCTTGGCAAAAAGCTAAAGATTTTATGAATTGCATTAATGAAGTTAGCAACAATGCATATAGAAGAAGCTAACCTTTTTTTTATCAGTTCCCCAGTGTTTAAAATGAAAAAGGAAAGAAGTGCCAAGTGAAGGTTGAAAATAAATATCAAGATAATATTGATGCAGATAAAGGATGAAGAGATGTATTCAAATATTTGGATACACAGCATGTACCTTGTAAAAACATGAAAGCATAAACTGAATTCCATTGGCAGGAAGAAGAACTACTGCATAATTAAAAACATTGCTTTCACCTATGAATTCTTTATGAAGAGATGAAAAATTCTGGTTTAGCATTAGAATTATTAATATTGTTATCATAAACCAATATTTTTCAATATTTTCCATACTAAATATTTTATGCTGCTTTTTCAAAACCCTAGATTTTAAGAAGAGATACAATGTTCAAAGGAGCACAAGAACTGGGAAGGCTCAGTCCTACAGCTGCAGAGTATTTATGTAATTGTAACAGTAAGCAATTAATTAATGTTACCTAAAAAGCATTTTAAACCTATGTATTCCCTATACTTCACCAAGTGWGAAGTTGTGGAAGGCTGAGCATTTAGGAAGTCATGGTATGAACCAGCTGGAAACAGCAGTTGTGTTCTGCAGAGGACAATATGATCTAATGCTGAATATTTAGAATTATTAGACACGTAATTTTTTTTGGCTCATAAAGAATTTGGAACAACCACAAGGCAAGCACAACTCATTTTTCAGTCAGCATGGTTCCTTGTCTCCATTTTCGGATCCAAGAATAATTTTCACTCCAAGGTTTTCTTTTTTAATCCCTTTTTCCTCAAAGCTACCCATTTCCCATATCTTCGTCAGTTCTACCTATGAGAACCAGATTTATTTTTTTTTAGCTGTTCTGCAGTATATGTTAAAATTATTATTTGTCTCATTATCTTTTTAAAAATAAATGTAAAACCTCTATAAAATCTCTTCATATTAAACTTACCTGCTGTAAGCTAAAAACCCATGGTTGAAGCACAAAGACAGGCACACCAACAAGGTACAGCTTTTACTCTATTAACATTGAATTTATTATGCCAATGAAACATTTATTAACAAGTAAAGATCAACACTTAGTCAATCTATGAAAGCCAAATAACCATCACTTCACAATCCAAATGAAACCCCCAAACTGGTGGGAACCTAATAGCTACTTTCAGAGAAACAAAAAGTTTKTGATAAATATTTAAGTAATTAGAAGCAACTGAAAGAAGATAAACATTTTAGGGTGCAGTTTCTTTTCAGCTGGGGAATTCAACATGAAGCATTTAGTGAACCCCTCACAAACTGAAGAAATGCCGACATTGGGCTGTTTATTTGGGACTGGCACTGTGGGGACAGGAGGTGGCTCTTAGGGGCTGCTAGAGGCAAGTGCTGCTCAATTTTCATCTGAAGGAGCTGCTGACCATTTCCTACAGAGAACTCTGTGCACAGGGACACCATAACACTTCCAGAGCTTCCGTGCAAAGTCTATTCATCACAGCATCGATTCCTGCCTGTGTCTGAAGTCAGAACAGAGAGCAACCAAAAATGAGCCAGAGCCAGCAGAGAAATCCACATGAACTGCTGCAAGATCCCCTCTGTCTGGGAACTGCTCGGAGACACAACGCAGGGAACACCCAGAATAATTGTTTTGGCAATGACAGAGGCAGCTCCTTCCTAGATTTTATCTTTCCAAAGGCCATTTATCCCTTTCTCCTTTATGACTTCCTGTCTGGGCATGTCRTACAATCAAGAGCCATCACAAGGCCCCCAGGAAAAATTAAAAACAGAATGAGATGCCACTGCCAGCWGAGCAGTTTGTCAAGCCTGCAGATGGGTTTTGAGGAGCTCTTGGGAAAGACACTCAAGCAGGGAAAGAAGGTTATTAGCTGGATGAACTAAGCAGCAAAATCCACTCTAAAATGCCATTCTTTTGCCATAAATAACCACCAGAATCCATGCCCTCAATGCTTTTCTCTTATTTCTGTGTGGTATTTATGGTCTCCAGCCTCATAGATCATCCTTTCACCATRAGAAGCAATTCTGAAAGGAAGGGTAAGACAAAGCAAATCTGTGTGACTGTCCCACAGAGTTTTCTTCACTGTGAGCAGATCTGTCTGTGAGATGCCTGTGACCATGTAGGATTTCTGCCTGCAATCCATGAGTCTCCTGACAGGGTGCAGCAAGAGGGGCACAGGACAGACTGGGACCTTCTCAGGCAGCCCTGTCCCTCTGTGAGGAGCAGAGCTGAGCCAGGGATGGGGATGGGGCACACCAAGAACCACTCCCACATATCAGTGCATACCATAACTCAACCCAGGATTTCTCAAAACCACTCTGGGAGTCGACACAAATGACCATATACCACCCAGAGGGTGGGAATGCATTCGGAGGGAAACAAGGAAGCCAAAAGGAAGCCATTCTCAGTCACTCTGAGCATCCTGCCCTGTCCCTGAGTCCATGGCTCTGCTGCAGCCAGAGGACAGTGGGCAGGAATCTCTCACACTGAGCAGAGTGAGCCCTGGACTGCCCAAAAGGGCTGCTGAGGCATCTGACAGGGCTTGTGCAGGGTGATTTATAAATGTGACAAAGAGCCTGTTGCAAGGGGAGAAACAGGCGAAGATGCTGCTGTCAGTGTGATGGGAGAGGAGTGATTCACTGGCAATCACTCAGATATACTGCTGCTACTTTCATCTCCTGWGAAAGTTTTCTCTCTTTCCTGTTGGAACTGAGAGCTTATGAATAGAAATGTGTTGTCTGTTAATGTAAGGCACACAGTGAGCAGAGTTTAGTGAATTCAGAAACACCGTGTAGAAGGATTAAGAGAGCTGTATTGGTATGTTTATCATTTTAATAAGTATCTCAGCTGTTTAAGCCCAACTCTTTGCTGTCTACCATACCTCACAGCAGCTCCTGGTAACTTGCTGAATAAAACTGGTTTTGCTRAAAGCCTTCCACAATAGCTGGAGGAGAAATGCCAGGGCCCATGGGGCTTCCACGATGTGTGGAAGGCACAGGGCTGCAGCTGAGTGGACTTTCTCACCACAGGGATCAGAGGGTGCCTTCAGACCACACACACTACTAGCACATGGTTTCACAATAGCAGAAAGTTCAATAAATGCCACTGGCTAAGTCATGTCAGTGGGTCTCATCCCTCCTGCCTAAAATATTGAATGGATGCAGAAGTTACAGGCACTGAATTAAGGGCAGAGATTTMATTCTGGCACAGAACAGGCTCGTTAAGTATATTTCACCCATGTTTCTAACATTGTTAATCTTTTTTAAAGTGCTGTGAAATTTGAAGGCACACATAAAAATCAAATTCTACCAAAAACATATCCATTAACCCAGGCCACAATGACATCTCTAAAGCTTTTGCAACATTTCAGCAATACTGTTTATCACATGTATATGCTAGGCAATTTATTTTTCAACCATAGATAGCTGAGGGATAATAAAACAGGAGTCATTTTTATATAAAAATCCAGTTGCAGATCCCAAGTGTAGCATCTGCAAGGACATGGCTCAATTTCTATGAGTATAATAATAGATGACTGTGAAATGGCATTAATTTCACCTTCCCTTGCTTCTCCCTTTGTGCATTGCACTTTCTCATGCTGAGATGCAGAGCTGAGAAACTCAGAAAATACCCAAGGGTCAAGGAGTACTGMGTCAGTTTGAGAGCAGAAGGGGTGATATTGCTAATGTTTAATCTTTTCTAAATTGTCGGCGCTGAACAATGAAAAGGRGAATAAAAGAACTGATTAAATGTTGGCAGGATACAATAAACTTAGAGATGAAGGAAATTTAGGAAATTATTTTGAGGATCTAAGCACAGCTGGTGACCAGAATGAGATGTGTCAAAGAAAGACTGTGAAGAAATCCACACTGCCAGCCTTTGCCCAGAAGGACCAGGAGTACTTCCTCAGTTTCTTTTTCCATTTCTAGGAAATAGGACATTTGATAGGCTAGATTAACTAATAGCAACCCRAGAGTCATAATTAGCATCTGTTGATGGTGCTCCCTGGAGACAGTAACCATTTAAGAGTTTAACCAAGGAGTAGAGGCTTTTAAGGTGCTTTGGGAGATCTATTGGAAACAAGAGAAATTCTTCATCAGCAATCTCTGTGATTGCTCKCCTTCCCACATGTCCAGCTGATGTCCCCAGGGATGCTTTCTCATCCAGACCTGAGCCTTTCAAGTAGACAAGGATGCTACATGACAATGGGGATCTCAGGACTCTGTGGATCACAAGACAGATTTCTGGCAGTACAGATTCAGAAAAAAACCCACCATTTTATTAATCCCATTTAATACATTTATTACTCCCATTTAATAATAGGAGTATTTATGATGATAAATGCTGCAGATATTTATAATCTTCAGAATGAAAACTCAGATTCAGAGACAGCTATTCCAAGGCTATTGTAGAAAATCTTCATGYTTATCTGCTTTACTCATCTGCACCTCTGTAGACTGCAAAAGCTACGACCTTAAAATACAGAAGGCACACTATTAGGAGTCTAKGAGGGCAAAATGTTTTGTCATTATTAGGAATGAAGTCATCAATTCTTTAGCTGCACTGAAAATAAAGGGATGATTTAGAAAGTTCCCTCCAGAGTGATTAGTCTGTGTGTCATCAGAGCAGCAGACACTGTTCAGAGCCAAAGGCAGAAGACACGAAGCTCACCAGCTTCAGGAGATGAGAAAAGGCCACAGACTGATGATGTAACAATTCACCATTCAGCCAAGGTAACCCAACAAGGTCACTACAGACAGCTTGAGTTTCAATACCGTCAATGCAGATTCTGAAATCCTGGAGGTAGGCTCCAGACGTGCTAACCCTGCACAACTGTTTTTTCTGTGTCTCAAAATCTCCCATTGTCACTTCACTGTTTTCATGTTGTATTTATGTTATTTGTTCTTTCCACAGTTTCCTCACTGATTTTCTTTTGGTGGTGATATCACTATAGCTTTCCATCTGATTTTCTCTTTGCTGTGTACAGTGGTTTTCGCTTTAGAGAATAATGCATCTGTTGCCCCAGTAAAAGTTACATAATTCTCCATTTACCCATACAGTTTTGCTCACTCTTTTATGTTTTCCTGCTCATCAGTATGCACACCATCTGTGCCTCTACTACAATGTTCTTACATGGCCTCCAGACTCAATGGTTTTAAAGTTTYATTACTTTGCCCTTCAGTCTCACATTAATAATTTTGCTCACTGTTTTWAAAATCTGCCCTTTCAAACCTTGCTTTTAGCATGTCAAGCACAGAGAAATTCAGCCCCCTCACCTGAACATGATGTCAAACCTCTTTGTATGGTGATGGTTGGCAATCAACKGAAATACTGTAATAACAAGGAACAAACCCAGAGGTTATATTCWAGAGGATACAAATTTATCTATTATTGAATAAAAGGATAGCATGCAAAGAACACGGGGAGGGAGCTGTTACAAATGAGTATAAATGAAGAAATGCTTTTTAAATAAACTTGGTCACTTTTTCTGATGTAACAATTGAGAAATTTCAGACAACACCTACAGCTAATGTATGTGATGTCAGCTGGAAATGCATTGCCACAGTTCTGCTAAAGCCCCCCAGTTTCCAATAATGTGTATTGTGAATTCTGCCAATTGACCCTCAAATTTAAATTCTGCCCAATTAACTAGGGAGATTTTRGAAGCTGGGACTGCTTGCAGGCAGATTTCATGGAACACCTGGACTCAGAAGGGCTGGACAGTACTATTTCMTCAGACCCAGGAATGTTTTTCAGCCAAGCTGGTCACTTCCAGGCTGCAAGAGGAATAAAGGTTTTTCGATTATGGCACTGAGGAGCAAGATGAAAGCGTAAATCCCAGCTCTGTCAGAGGTTGCATGTATATCCCTGGGCAACTCACATCACCTTTCGGTGATTTGTGTCTGCAGCTACAAAAAGTGAATCATTATTTTTCCATCCTCAAGCATTTCTGAGACCGAGAGCTCCTTTGGAGTTGGACTTTTTCCAAAGGATGTTTGTAAGGACATAACACAACAGCATTTTGTCTAACTGAGATTTCCAGATGTTCTGTGGAATAGACCATTAAGGCTTCTACTCAATGCATAGCATGAAAAAGAAGAACTGCAAATGATCTTTCAGTGTAAGCTAGGGATAATGTACACTGGAATATCTGGATTTATATATGTCATTACAAATGCTCAAATGAGAGCGTAACCATGACTTGATCATTCTGAAAAATTTTACTATCTAAATCTGATTTTGTTTATTAGTGTTTTCAAGTTTGTGGCACAAGAAAAAGAAAACAAGAGATATTTCATTTCGAAACTGATGAACACATTAACATTTATTGTGGAAATATCAACGAACTTTGCAAGAATACAGACTGCTTCTTTTGTACACTCTCAGTATTGTTGAGGGAGAGCACAGTGGAGGTCTTCCCTGCAAAGTTATTCTCAATGACAACTGAGTTACTTTGCAATGCTTTATTTCATATTAAATATGATTATATTTCATTATCTTCAACAAAATCCTCTTCATTGTTTTTATTAAAACAACTAAGCCCTTTCCATGTTAAAAAAAAGACATAATTTTAAAAAATGCATACCATTTTCATCCAATTCCATCTGTTCAATTTTCATTATCACAGTTRCAGGGTATTAGTAGTTCTTTTCTATCAGAAATAATGAAAACCTAAATTAAAGCAGTTGTTATTAGWATGAAAAGCATTTACCAACCCAAGGATTTCAGCAAAGATTATTTAAAATTCAAATTTATTTACTTATCAGAACGACAGCAGTTCACTACAAGGTAAATRAATATATGCACAAAAATTTGGAAGAAACCAGTTCCAGTGCAGATTTACAGTATTGAAAAGACAGCAAAATCCTCAATTTTCAAATATCTAAATTCAGTTGAGGCGCTATTTCCAAACAGGATGAATGTTCGAAAAATTGTAACACAATCAACAGAAAAGTAATTTAAAAATCATTACAAATTACTACCGTTTGGAAATATGCGTTCTATGTTTTAAATATACATGGGCCAATACCCAGAAATGAAAAAGTGAAGTACTGGTAAAAATGTTTTCTGCTCTCAATAACAGAAGAAATTAATAGTAAGAGTAACTCGGGTAAAAACTGGGAGTAGAGTAATTCGGGTAAAACTGGTGGGTAGAGTAATTCGGATAAGACCCAGAATAGAGTAACTCGGGTAAAAACTGAGAGTAGAGTGACACGGGTAAAAACCAGAGAAGAGTAATTCGGGACAAACTGGGAGTAGAGTAACTCGGGTAAAAAAAAACAGAGAAGAGTAATTCGGGACAAACTGGGAGTAGAGTAACTCGCGTAAAAAGAGTAGAGTAACTCGGGTAAAAACTAGAGTAGAGTAACTCGCGCAAAAACTGGGAGTAGAGTAATTCGGGTAAAAACTAGAGTAGAGTGCCTCAGGTAAAAACTGGGAGTAGAGTAATTCCGTTAAAACTGGGAAAAGAGTAACTCGGGTTAAAAAAAAAAAGAGTAGAGCAACTCAGGTAAAACTGGGAAAAGAGTAACTCGGGTAAAAACCAGAGTAGAGTAACTCAGGTAAAAACTGGGAGTAGAGCAACTCGGGTAAAAAAGTGTAGAGCAACTCAGGTAGAACTGGGAGTTGAGTAACTCGGGTAAAAACTAGAGTGGAATGACAGTAAAACTGGGAAAAGAGTAACTCGTGTAAAAAACAGTAGAGTAACTCGGGTATGTAAAAACCAGAGTAGTGTAACTCGGTTAAAACTGGGAGTAGAGTAACTCGGGTAAAGATTTATCCAGGAACGCCCTTTTCACTTCTTTTTCTTAATCCAAATGACTGTCCTCTCAAGTAAAATTATTTACCTAAATTATGAATCTAGAGGAAACTKTATCCAAACTTCCTCATTTAATGGGTTCATAAAGGAGTTTTCCAAATCAGTTATTTTTAACCTAGAGGGGGTCAAGTATTGCCACCATTTCTTAGTGAAACACACAATGTGTTCTGTTCCTTTCTAATATGGATTTTTCCTTCAGGCTCTTTCATGAGGTTTGCCATCGTAGAGTTACATCTAGAGGCATATGTAGAGATTTTTCTTCAAAACAGTATGATGATATATTGATTTTGTTCTAGCCATACCTCCCATTTCAGCAGCCCTACTGAAATTTTATTTCAGCATGCATTAAAATTTCACTTTTGCTATTTGCTACACAYTGGAGTTATTGCTCATCTCTTTTAGTTTTTTTAAGTCTTTCAAACTAATTGAGAATGCTCATTTGGACTCTCAGATATTAGGCATGATCTTAGGGCATTGTTGGGACCTAAATTTGTGAGACAATCAGAAGGTTTTCCAATGGGCATGAYGAAACACATTATTTTTTTTAATGGTGTATATGCAAGCAATTGCCAGCCTGATGTCAACAGATAGAATTATCTGTTCTTGAAAGTAAATCTGGATCTGGCCAGGTGAGAAACACATCAGCTATTGTGGAATAACAGCCAATATAGCTCAGCTCTACATTATGAGCATCTCTCCCCAGACCCTAAACAACAACAATCCATTTGCTCAGCTCTGCCTGAATTATAGTTGCTTTCAAATGGTCAATAATATTTGTTGATTTTTCATTTCTCTCAACTGTGTTTTCCGAAATGACTGCAAGCTGCCAGCATGGTGCTGTGCCTCTAAATCAGATTAAACACTCTCCTGGCTTTTTAAAGGGCCTGAATCTTGGAAAGTATCAGTCTGGTCTCCCATCCACGTGCTCTCATCCCATTTCCTTTGTCCACACAGCATGTGTTCCAGGTCAGGCAGCTCCAGTTGATGCCTGATGATTTTTGCTTTTTCCTTTACACTTCTGTACCCTCTATGCATCTGCCTGTACCCCTTAACCCACATGTTTGTAATTCCTGAAGCTTGATATTCTAGCTTAGTTTAGGAGACCAAACATCCTGAGGAAGGAGTCAGTGTACCCTGTGCTATCTTAAACCCGAGCTCAGCCTTGGGTGAAGCCTTCTGTCCAGAACATCTTGTGTAAACKGGGCTCYKRCCTCATCYRGGGGGATTCATTAGAATAGGGGGACATTACTGCATTTGTGAAGTTTCTTATTGGCGAATCCTAGATAGATATGCTAATTCCTGAAACCTATAAAACTTGTACCCGTGCTGTACACGGGKGTGCATTCTGCCATCAAGTTGTGCACCTGGGATCCCAAATACCGAGGTAAAACCCTTTTTATCCCCTTAACCGTGTCTGTGTCATTATTAAAAACTGGCCTTTCAAGGCAACACAGTGAGCAGCCAAACAGGAATGTGTCTCTGGAATGAGTGTCTTCATTGCCAGTGGAATGGTTAGCACGTCCCAGTGCCATGCACTGCATTTGCAAATACCACAGTCTAGATTTCAGTGAAGAAAACACATGGTGTCACACRCAGCTGGCCCTTTCTAAGGGTTGGGCAGTTAAATGGAAGGACTATTAAATGGTCCTGAGATTAAAGTAACAATTTATTCCCTAATGAGGACATACAAATCCTTTGAGCTGTAGGGCTGACCATACATTTGCACCTTTTTGTAAGGGCTTCTCTTTAAGTAATGTTGCTCAGGCCATGACTCCAGGGAAAGACAGACAATGCTGTAATCTCTGGATGCATTGATTCTCAAAAATAATTTTTAAAACCCCAAACCAAACCAAATAAACAAAAAAACAAACAAAAGTGAAAATACCTAAAACATGTAAGAAGTCAAAGACTTTTATGAAAACACAATTTCTGTGAAAATGTAAATTCACAAAGCCTAGCCTGACCTCAGTATGTCTTGCCGATATTGTTTCTTTAAAATATAAAACACAGTAATTCTTCTGATCAGACACTCAATGAAACCTCCTGGAGCCTGTCACTAGAACCAACAGTTTTGGGGGTAAAGCTGTTATTTATCCTTCTTATAATTTTTGTTCTTGAAATGCAAAAAAAAGGCATCCCTGGAATGTCTTTTACAGACTTTGATGTAATTTAAATGAAGAAAAGAATTGAGCCCATGATCTTTGCAGTGGCACAGTGGCACTTTTGGACTCTCCCAGGTGACAGGTGAGATGTCCTGCTCTGGCTGGGCTGTGTTACACTCCAGCACCAGGATACTGTACGTAAATCATGGTTTTCCTCTGGAAGTACAAACCAAGATTACATGTGGAAGAGATGTGCACCCACCTRTCTTTTCTATCTTGTAGAGACCTAATTAATCAGCAGTGACCAGCAGTTTGTCCAAATGTCTTCYTGAGTGTCATCCTTTGTCCTCTGTTTAAGTTACAAACTCTTTGGTGAAGGGTTTCAACTCCTGATGTTGGAGTCCAACAMTAACACCAGGCTTCTAATTGCTGCAACTTTGCTCATCAAGCCTTCCCAAATTCTTCTGGATTACACAAAAGAGCTCAAGAAGCATTAGAAACAATCCCCTGCTCTTCAGAATTTTTCTGCTGTGAGCCCTCTAAGTGCTGATGGTCAGACACCTTGCTGGTTCTTGGTGTGGTTCGAAAGCACAATGACCAGTTTTGAAATATATTGCATTTTTTCATTTCTGAAAATGCCTGCCCAAGGACAAAATAAGGTCATACAAAATCAGTTTATCAAAGCTTTACTTTAATATAACATTTCTTTTTCAATAAAAATGTCTCTGACACATTGCTCTTCCACAGATTGAAGCATCTTGAACGATATTTTCAACATAAATGAGAGCTTCTTCCTCCCTGCCAGAGGAGCAGTTCTGTCATTAACTGGTTTTTGTTACCTATGAATTTGCTCCCTTTCTCTTGAATGTCATTTGCAGCCTTCTGAATTCAGAAATGTCTGTTCTTTCCAAGACCATTTGTGTAAGTCAGAATAATTACAAATCCAGCAATATTTATGAGATCAAATTAGGTTTTGAATGATTCTTCCAGGACACCAAACAAAAATTCTGTATGAAATTATATATTTACTTTTAAGAAGTTTTAATTGTTCAGACTATTTATTAGACTCATTAACATAATTATGCTGACACAGAACAAGGTGCTTCAGTACTTGTAAAAGTGACTAATTAAGTACGTAATACCTTGATAAACCTCTGAAACACTCTTCAAATGCCTATTAAAAAAATGGGGTTCCCATTTTTCCTTGTTTTCACAGGATGTGTAAGGTGGGCTTCCTGACTAAATAAAACCCAGGAACAAATTAGAGAAAATGGCAAAAAATAATGAATAGTTTAGCAGGCATAATYTACAAAGTGACAGGAAAGGAGTGTAACTTGTACAGCTAAGAGAAAAATGTCAAAGAGCAGACACGAACAGTGTCTCTAACTACTTCAAGAGAAGTAAAATAATATAGGGAGGACGTATTTCAAGTAATAATAGCAACATAATAAGAAGCAGTGGCTAAAATTTGAATAAACCAAATTAAGTTACGCACAAGGAATGAAAAGGCTTAAACCAAGGACAATTAGACAATGGCAAGTTTTACCAAGAGGGGTAGTTGGGGGACTACCATTAGGAATACTCCAGAGTAGACTAGATAAAACATGCACAGGTTTAATACTGAGAATAAATCCTGCACTAGTACAGAGTGATAATAACGTTTCCTAAAGTATTATCACACTGATTGTCACCAAAAAAAAAGATGAGGTGCAGATGAATGTGTTTTAGTTGAGCTCTGATTTAGCGAGTTTCAGAGAGTGATTTCCTGAGCAGAATTCGTCCCAGAGAGCTTCAAGAGGGRAATGAAGACTGACAAAGCTAAGCAGGGAAACCTGACAGAAGATGTCAGACAGAAATGAGCGGAAACAAAATTCAGAAGAAGCAAATATCTCTTGCACAGCCATATGTTTCAGTCACAGCCGCTGCCTCAGTTGTCCTGCAGACACGGCCCTGTGTGTTGACACCTGCTTGGATCCTCAGGCACACATGGACACACGGGTGTGTGCCTCGGTGTACAGCCCTCCAGAGCTGCAGAAAAGCCCTCAGCAACACTTCCAAATGTGCATTAATTACTGCATGTGTACTTAGCTAAGGCAAGCTGCAATTCCACTTAATTTCTATTTTTTTAGCCAAAATCGCCCTGGCACTAAACAGGCACTAAGCAGAAGGTATTAAGTGCTTTTCTCGGGTGTGGGATATACAGTAGCTCTATTATGARCCCATGATAATTCATGAGCAGTTTTACTCCTCATCTTAATCTGTGATCTAATTTGGGATCTAATTTTCTTCCRCCCTTATCCCATCTCCCCCTACATTATCCTCCAAATAATATACGCTCTCAGAATACCAGAATAGAAATAGAAGTGTATAAATCTTTCAGAAGCATTTATAGAGCTGCTCTGCACTGTGGCATGCATTCAACTGACAGCTGCTGCATGCCTTTGTGTTCTCATTCATTAGACATTGCTGTCTGGATTACATTGGCATAGTGGAATTCTTTATATCCTAATTATCCTWCTGCTCTTTCACTTGCTTCACAAGGTAGATGCTTTGTAGGTACATTAGGAGGAATATCTGAAGTACTGCTTTGGTTAAACAGCAAAACATCAAATGCTCTGCTGAATCTTCTCACAATTAAAAATGAAAAAAAAAAAAATCTGAGCAGTAGGTTGGGGTGGGTCAGTTTGTTTAGAGAAGGAATTAATAATAGACATTCAGAGGCACAATTAAAGTAAGTGAAATAATGGCCTACCTTTGACCTCATTATTTAAAGAACTTCAAGTATTTTCTRAAAAGGAAAATAAGCCAAGCAAGGTCAACTGGGCAGCATAAAAGGGCTGTGGTCCTTAGCTCAGAAAGAAAATAGCTTTGTTAGTTCAACAATCCYGATCTGTCAGCTGTGCCACAAGTTTCAAAAGTATTGATGAAAATATTGTAGTTTTGAGACCACCTTCATATAAACTTAAACGCTTTGCCTTTATCAAAATACCAAGGACAACACTATGCCAGTTCTGGTAGCAAATGAGAGATATAARTTATCCAAAAAAAGAATCAGAGATGTGTTGGACACGAATAGCTGATGCACTGCATTTTTAACTTCTCCAATTTACTAATTAAAAATCCTCCTTGGACAAAATGTCAGTTAACAATATTAAAATAAGGCAGAATTTCTCAAGTGATGTTTTATTAAAACATCCACAAGCCATGCCATATGATTTTTATAGTTCCAAGCCTGCTCGGGATTTTATTAACAGTGTATGCTGCGTTTAACAGCAAATAATACAATAATTAAGGTTTTCAGCCCTAAAGAGTTGTGAGCTCTGCAGCAAAGCGAGTTAAAAGTTGTTGCTCTTTGCTGCATGCTAATGGGCACAATTTCCTGCATTGCATCTCTTCAGGGCCTGCTGGCCTTGAGACTGACTGTATCTGTGTCCCAGGGGARGATAAAACAAAGATGACACACGGTGTATAACTGTGCCAGTGAGCTCTCAAATGGAAAAATGACAGTGATATACTCCCTCAGTACACTGAGCAAAGATTAAAGCTGATGCTTGTTTTTTTAAGGAAAAATACCACCTGAACTTCTCTCAAGTCTGCYTTTCGCCTCATTAAAGTTTCATTTAGGTGCTTGGATTAGCTTGTATTTTCACAAAAAAAAAGTTTCTAAGTTGTGGCAGGGAAGGATGAGCCTGAGCTGTGCTTTATAAGTCAGTCTTTCCCAGGACATGAGTTTAACTCAGACAAAATTTGTATATGTCATTAATATCCATTTATGTTCATGTTTTCCTGGACCATCTTTATATAGGAGGAGGTGCTGGAGTACTAAAAGTGGCCCCCTGTTTCTCACAGTCCTAATCTCAGCTCGATGCATTTTCTCTCCCTTGTCACAAGTGCTACCATTTTCCTATCTTTAAATGCTTACAGATTCAGACATCTCTCCATGACACCATGCAGGCCAGAAGGCAGAGGCCAGCAGCAATAAAAACCAAAACTCTCATTAAATACGGTGGGTGAGCAACGCAGATTCACAGCAGCTCAGGGCACTTGGTACCCACAACTGTGTTTTAACAGAGAATTGGCACAAAGGAGACAAACTTACACATTTGGCAGAAAAGGATTTAGTCATGCATGTGGYTCACTGCTGAGTGACAGAGCAGGGAGGGCACTCACCACAGCCCTACAGCCCTATATGGACACCTTTAGGGTCTTTCTGGAGGCACTGAAACAGCAGGGCTCAAAGGGGGTGGTGGAGACTGGAAAATGATTGAGGTCAGACCAACATGGCATGTGCATGACCAATCACATGGTGATAACTGACTGCACACTGTAGTGGTTTGAATGAATTTAATGGGAGCAAAA
>NW_026623478.1:991783-993836 GCF_030028575.1 Malurus melanocephalus
AATGACCGAGGTCAGACTAACATGGCATGTGCATGACCAATCACAGGGTGATAACTGGACTGCATGCTCAGCAAATTACTCTGTAAAAAAATTTATTAAAAAATACATGACCAATACCAAAAAGGCTGGTGTTTCTTTTTTTACTGTAGAAACAGAGAATATATTATTAAAAACTAAGGCACCAGTCCCTCTGTCTCTCACCAGAATACTGAATCTGCCAGGCTTTATAACAGGAATGGTTTCTCTTAAGACCCATCGTTTCTGCAGTGAAAGTAGTCCATCTTCAGAATGCTAATTCATGCATTATTTGTAGATTATTTTAGCATTCCCCCTCATGCAGTTGCCAAACCCTCTGGCCAAAAGCACTGAGACATCAAAGGTCATTTGGGCCAATGATTACTTTTGTCAGCTGGGTAGTTTCTCTCACTTGGTTAATTAATCATGCTCTGCATATTTCTCAGCCTCAGCCTGTCTCAGGGAAACAGTATGTGTCATTATTGGYACTGCATTTATTAAAGGCACAGCAAAGAAAGTCATTTGCAGATAATACAAAATTACARCTACAAAGGATAATATAATATTGGACATTGGATAACTGATTGAATGGATGGTGGAAGTATTTTGCTTTTTTTGCAACTCAGATATTAACTAGAGGGGCATGCAGAAGGACAGGTAGATAAATCTAGAAGTCAGGTAGTTTAAAAATTTCAACCTTGTCAGAGTATAATTTGATTTATAACAATTTTGCAAAATTGTCCTCTTAGTATGGTGTACAATTGACTTTCATACCATAACTTAAGACAGGAAAGCAAGATATTTTTAAATGTGAAAGAGTGAAAATCCCARGATACTGAGGGCTACAGGCAGAATGTCTAAAATTACGACAGTAGTTTTGAGAGATAGATATTCTTGTGAGAAAATACGCAATTTTGGGACAGATTTTATATAGCATACTTCAAAATTTGCAGTTGCAGTTACAAGCTGTCTATTATTTATTTCACATTAGCAGTCAATCTAAGCTTAGCTTAGCATTTCTGTACTACTGTGAATGCAAAAATCTGTGGACMATGAAACCAAATAAATAAACACAAATAAATACAGAAAGTAACTCCTGCTGAAAGCTTGCATGTTAGATCTATAAATTTAAGAAAGAAACAAAGGAATGAGGTACCTAWCATCTAACTGTGGGTAGTAAGCTCAGTTTTTAATGACTTGTCTTTTCTTTCCTTTAACAATGGGGGRTTTTATTTTGGAAGACTTATAAACTGTATGTAGAATAATGTTTGTATTTAGGCAAACAAAGATTGKAAAGATTAAAGGAAATCCTTAAGTTTATTTTTGTGGGAGCTCTAARAACTTAATTTCYTGTTTTCCTTTCCAGTTCTTTACATACAAAGCTGTTATTCTTTCTGTGGGACAGCACCAGTAGCCTTAGAGTTGTGTTTAGAAATGTGCCTTCCAAAACCAAAGGAAATATTTAAAGATGTGCAGGTAAAAATAATCAATATATAAGAATTTAATTAATAGACATAGGATAGGGGGAAACTTCTTTTAAACTTGTCCAGTGTTTCCCATAAGTAGGTACTTTTTCAGGTGCTTGCAGTATTTTTTCTTATTTTGATTTATTCCACTTAAGGCAAGCATATTATTTAGCAAATGTTTAAAAGCATGCAAATATTTTATTTGAAATGCTGTAGCTGTGCTGTGGTTTCATACTTGGCAATTTCAGGAGTTGCCTTCTCATGAAAATACACTGACATCTGGACTAACATAAGCTTTTGAAAATAAGAATTACTTAGGTTGTTCAGCTGGAAAGAACTTCTTCTCCTCCCAACCCATACGGTTGAGAAGACAGTGAGTGCTCCATCTCTGCGGGAAGAAAAGCAGCTTTCAACAAAGGGCTACGAGGATTTGAGAACATCTTTCCTGCAGGGACTGTTCCCAGGGATGCTGGAGGTAACTCAGGTAATGAAATTGAATGTGGAAAGTTTATGCTCTTTCTCTCTCAAACTTTATGAGAGTGATTTTCAAACCTTTCTTGCCCTAGAACATT
>NW_026623478.1:994323-1001283 GCF_030028575.1 Malurus melanocephalus
GGGGAACCCTGGTGGAACAGGAGGCTGAGGCATCTCAGGAGACAGGGCTGGGGGAGGGAATTTTTGAAGAAGGCAGGGGAGAGGTGATGATACCAGAGAGAAACAAGCAGAGGAAGACATACCCAGCAGAAYATATGCCCAGAGCTTGGAACAGAAAACAGGACTCCAGTTTTAGGTTTCTCTGCTATCAGCTGATAACTGTGAAACCCGCTGTGGAGMATCTTGCCCCTAGCTGAGTGTTGCTCTGCCGAGGAGGGGATAACTCTTCTATCCAAAATTCTGTCAGTTCAGAGGCCCAGGTCTCTGGAATAGAGACACAGACTGCAAGAGCTGCATGATTGTTTTTCTGTTTTACTTCTTTTTAGAAATCAACAATTTCAACTCAAGAAGCTTAAAAATGTTACGGATCATTGTTAATGATTGGGTAAGAATTAGGTATTGTGTATGCTTTATTTTTCTACTGCTAGCTGTGGATGTTGCAGATATGCTTATCTTTATTTWCATGTTGCACACACATCTACATTTCATTTTTTTCCAAAGGAAYCAAACTGCACTAACAGAAATGGATGATTATTTAACTGAATCAACTATTTTATAGATACATTTATCTATTTATTTTTGTGTGCTTTGTGTGCATTTTTATATACTTATATATTTATATTTTCTGTCTAACAGTGGCCTTGGGTCTTTTTTTACTGCACATTATTAATTCCCTACTATAAAAACAAGGCCTTATTAATTTCCTCACAGGGTTTACTCTAGCTATCTGCATTAATGCATCTCAGTGCTTTACAGCTACTTTGTTCATATCATCACAGTGGTGGCTGAAATGAGGAGGAACCAAATCCCATTCCACAGAAAGCTCTGGAATGATTTGTGYCCAAAATTGCTGATAATTTTCATTATGCCTTTGACTTTGCGTAGAAATTTTTGATAATCTATTTCTATGTAGTGTGTTGTGAATTCACAGCAGTTGCAAAGGTATGTGTCCAGAGTCAAGCTGAATTGGGGGTTTGCTTTTGCAAAGATGGGTCTGCTTTGCCACAGGGACAGAAGAAAACAGAGGCAGAGCTATGGGGATGACATCAGAGGGGTGAGAGGAAAACCTTTTCCTTCCTGAAAGTGTCAGAAACAAGTGGATTCTGGAGAATCAGGTTTGCTTCTCCTGCTGCAACCAGAGTGAGGGCAAGAGATATAGAAATAACTGATGCTTCCAAGAGCAGTTTTACTTTTTCACAGTCACATTTACTGCCCTACATCCACAAAGTTTTTCACAGTCACAGCAGAAGTCAGCCTGTCTTTGCAGGACCCTGACTACGGCAGAGCAGTCAGTGGGGTATGGCCACTTTGCAATTTTCCTTTTCCTTACTTTTACTCTGCTGATGTGCTCTACTGCCTTTTTCCTGCATGCCTGAAGCCAACCCTAGATACACCACTTCCCAAACAATGTTCTGTGTGTATCACAGTCTGTCAAGTCCTCTGACAACTTTCTTTTGCTCAGTACTAAAACCTATTCATTTTAAAAGAGAATTAGCACTTGCCTTTGTTAGTGCATCAACAACTCAAGCTTTTCTCTGTCTTGTAAAATTAGCTCATACAACAGGTGCTCCTAATACCTCAGTCCAATTGCTCCATTTAAAAGACAGCAGTAATTGTCAATCAGCTTTCATTACCTGAAGTGCTTACTTTTGAGCCCTGATAAATATTTCCCTTCTCCTTCTTGCTTAAAAAGCTCAGTTTGGAACATTATAAAAATTGGTTTGTTGTTTTTTTCTGTTTTTAAATAATCCAGCTAAAAGCCTTTTTGCCCAGAGATAAATGCTGTTCAAACCCACAGGGGTGGCTRTAAAGAAAAAGCTGTCAGAGGTACAAAGAAAACTGTTCATCTACCTTTATATAAAGACATGAAATGGAAAAGTCAAGAGAGAGTAGTAAGGAAAGGTCAAGGAAACTTCAGAGGAGTCAGATTAGAATGAGCCAAAGGGAGATGAGGTAGGGTGGGTGAGACTAGGACAGCTTTTCAAAGGAGAATGCATAGAGAATGTCTTTATATGTCTGACAGACATTTTTGTTCAGATAAGTATCTCTCCCTTATACGTATGGGCCAATGGCTTTTTCCAAGAATGCCTCAAGAACAGGATATTAATTTTTTTTTTTCTTCTCAAAGTAGCACATTTGGAACAGTGAATTCAGTAGAGACAATAGAACAAAGAATCCTCATCTAAAACTCATTTTAGCATATTTGAGTTTAAATCAGCAAGACTCACAGTTGGGGTAGATAGCAAAATAACACTTCTATCATTCTGGTGAATTTACAGAGATAATTCAAATAGGARCATTAAAGAAAATGGTGAGCTTGTTTGTTCATGGAGAGGGGAAATGGCAGCCATCATTAAGCAAACACAAAGAAAAAAGGGAATCMAGCAGTGAGCAGAAAAAGCTAGCAGGACTGTGAGGAGAAAAGGCAAAGGATGGAATTATTCAGCAGTTCCTAGGAATATGTTAGATTCAATCTGCTTTGAGCTTTMGTCTGCTCACTGACTTCAGTGAGAGTTGTATCTAGCTAAGGTCTGGGCAAATTACCCATTAGAGTTTCTGTCTTTAACAGATGTGCCTCCCAATAAGCTTGCAGTTTATCATTTACTGGGCTTCAAAAAAAACCTGACAAATCAAGAATTTGACCTTCTTTGTACCTGAAAGATCAGAAACAGAGATGGATTTGCCCAGACGTGACAAACTCCTTGTGATATGAGACAAGGAAAAGTGGCTCCAGCCTCAGCACTGAGCACTGGTACGTGAGAGGCAAAAAGAGCACAAAAAAAAGAGCACAAAAAAAAAAGAGCACACACCTTTCCTCCTTATCAAACAGTCTGGCTGTCACTGCCTTGTTAGGAGCCCTTAAACTCAGCTATTCATGTTAACCCCTTRAGATCTGCCGGGGTGTAGAAATCCCTTGCTGGCACCCTGATTCATGCACATTCTCTCATGTTTGCAGCCTTGCCTGGCAGCTTTAGGAGCTGTACCTGCAGCARAGAGCTCCAGCGCTGTTTTTTTAAAGCTTTGCTCAAGACAGGTACCTGCAGAGCCTTCTGTAGAGTTGAGAGTGTGCCTRGCACAAATGAAATGCTGCAAGATTTTTACAGCAAGTCTCCAGAGAGYTCTGCTAAGCATGTATGAACATGGTTCTTGAAAGGCTTTGTAAGCTGGTCAGATCGGTGTACAACCAAGCAGAAGTAATGGCCACCTTTATGTCCTTAATCCCCTGTGAAAATTGAAATCCACTGCCCGAAAAAAAACCCAAGACAAAAGTGCTCTTCAAAGAAACAACTGGAGATGCTGTAACTTAGGCAAACCATCTCTTTTTCTAACTTTAGCCTGGAAAAAAATCATGAAATGTTAACTGCAAGCATTACTGCTCTCTCTGCAGATAGATGAAAGGAGAGCATGCAGTCACCAAATCACTACAGCATGYTGCTTCCCTTGCCACAGCCTGGTGTTAAATTCTACCCAGCATTGTTTACTGAGGTGCCACACTGCAGAGAACAGAGGGGAAAACTCTTCCTTGTCCAATTTACTCACTGGCTTTGTGTCTTCAGTGAAAGCCTGATCAAACATAAGCTGCTGCTTGAACTGGGACACATTTGCTTATTTTCTGTGTGTGTGTGTGTGTGTGTTTAAAGTATTCCTTAATCAATTCACCTGTTTGCTCATCAATTGAAAGATATTTTTGTTTTTCTTAAAGAAGCATCCAGTTTTTCATGCTACTGCAAGATCAGTACGTTTTTTGAGTGGACTTTTTTTTTTCCTAGAGACAAAGGAATTCCACACTAAGTTGGACAGAAAGCAAGGGCTTTAGTCCACTGAACCAGGAAGAGCAATTTTATTAAACTATATGAGCAGTGTGGTGTGTAAGGCAAGTGAAACATGGCCCATCCCGATCTTTACAGGTTTAACGGGATTTTCATTGCTAATATTGCGTTGAAGAAGAGCTCATTTTTCTGTTTGTGGCTCCGGATGCGCAAAGTAAACATGTCCCTAGGAKGAAAATAATGTCTTGGTACGAGCTGTGAGTCTCGGGTGGCTTGAGAAGAGAACTAATGGGGGAGCAGTGCCATCTACGGGCAATATTCCTGCATCCCTCAACAGGGATGGCTCTCATGGTCCCCTCCTTCAGCAACAGACACGAATAAATAAAGCAGGGACTCTCCACAGTYTGACATATGTGTTTGAATACCTGTTGGGGATGCACGGAATAAATTTTGTTCTCCGTTATTTCCTCTGGTTATGGACTCTTTCTAGCATGCCCGACAATATGACAGCTTTTCTCACAGTTTTTTCTGAAGAAGGGAGAGTACTTTATTTGCTTTATTCTGAAATCTGCAGGGTTGCAACATGCTGTGAGAGCAAGAGGTTTCAGTGTTGAAAGGAAAACAGTTCTTTCCATAACACAAATATTTTTTTTTTAATCTTCAGGTTTGAGGAGATATCAGGTGAGCAATGTATCCATGATTTCCAGGAAAAAAAAAAATGTCCCTGGTAGGTACCAAAGCAATGACTATGAAGAATATTTCAATAAACAAAGAACATATTGATTTGTTGAATTTACTACCAGATGTTACCATGGAGCCAAGATTTATAAAGTGTTCAGAAAGGAGTTAGACCCCTGCACAGACGAGAACAGCTGGTCCTTACATGCTAAGAAAAGGASTAGYCTGGGGGCCATTTTTTCAAGGAAGKTTCTAAATTTCTGAGCTCCTTTGAGTGAGTTCTTGTGCACTATTTCCCATATTTGTTCTCTCTGTACATCTGTATTTGTTACCAGTAGGGAGAAGATAACCAAGTACAGTGGATTTCACCTCACTCACTGCATCCATTAAAGTTCTATTTATAGAAATAGCTGAGCGTGCTTGCAGGAAACTAACCCTAATACAATACTAAAATCTCAAATATAGAGGAATAAAAAAAAAAGGCTAACAAAGGTCTAATAAACCATAATTAATKTTAAGTAAAATAATGGCCTATGCATGGAACTTTCTTTACTGTAACATATCAGAAAAGAAATATTATCTTGCTAGATGTTTCCAAAAACAAACAACCCAAAATTTAGGCAYGMAGGCTGGGAGAGAAGCCTGCTGCARCAGAAGATATGAGAGAACAAGTAAATGAACCTTGTCACCCTGAACTTATATTACATAATGAYGAAAAGAATCAGTAAAAGTGATTACATGAATAGGCCTGTTACCCAAATAAACAATTTCTTGCATTTGTCCCAGCTSTATAAACTCATGAGGAGTCTGTATTTGGCAGAAATGTACATCTCATCAAAAGTTGTTGGCTAAGAAATATGTGTTTTCTTTCAGTTTGTTTTATGCCTAAAAGCAAATTCTCATTGTTACTCATTAAATGGATCAGCACAACTAATCTTAAAAATTACTTTCTATTTTTCTCTTATTCAGTTCAGGGTTTTTTCCCTATTATGAGCAGACACAGGTGTGCTGCCCACTACCAGTGTTTTGCACTTGCTTTTGCTTCTTACTGTCACATTTTCCTTTGGCCTTTGGAATGGCAGCAGTCCTGAAGTGKTTAGTGAACTAATATTCATAATACAGATATTCAGATGGTACCGGTTTCAAGCTATTCTTTTTTCTGCCTTCAAAGGATTGAGAGACCTGATACTTTCCATTTAAATTGTGTTCATTTAAAGGCTATCACATTCCCCCTGGAGTTCTCRTATGACTTCCTGTCTCCTCAGATATAATCAGAGGAGACTTGCAATGTTAATCTCAGTTCTCTAATCAAAAGAATGCAAATTTTACTGCCCTGTCTCAGTTTGACATCAGTAGGACTACTGATTACTGTTAGGGACAAGGGTTATGCTAAGCTTGCTCTTCCAGGGTGGAAATATTTTATAGCTTTATGCTGTTTGTAAGATGCCACCCTATTTCWCTTCCTCCTCATCATCATTGGTAAWCAYAGAATAGAATTATCAAATCATTTTGATTGGAAAAGACATTTAAGTCCACTGAGTCTGACCATTATCCCAACACTGCCAAGTCCATCAGTAAAACAGGTCCCCAAGTGTCACATGGACAGATCTCTTGAAAACCTCTTGTGATGGTGACTCARCCACTTCCCTGGGCAGCCTGTTCCAGCTTTTGACAACCTGTTCCCTGGAGAAAGTCTCCCTAATATCTAAAATAAATCTCTTTTGATTCAACTTGAGGCCATTTACTGTGCTCCTGACATTTGTTACTTGGGAGAAGGGACTGAATCCCTTCTCACCACAGCTTCTGTCAGGCAGAGGGTGATAAGGTCCCCCCTGAGCCTCCTTTTCTCCAGGCTGAACACCCCCAGCTCCTTCAGCTGCTCCTCATCAGATTTGAGCTCCAGACCCTTCCCCAGCTCCAATGCCCTTCTCTGGACACGCTCCAGCCCCTCAACGCCTTTCTTTTAGTGAGAGGCCCAAAACTGAACCCAGGATTGAGGTGTGCTCTCACCAGTGCCGAGTACAGAGGGACAATCACTGCCCTGACCCTGCTGCCACACCATTGCTGATCCAGCCCAGGTTCCTTTGGCCTTCTTGGCCCCCTGGGCACACCTGGCTCATGTTCAGCTGCTGTTCACCAGCACCCCCAGGGCCTTTTCCTCCAGGGACCTTTCCAGCCACTCTTCCCCAGCCTGCAGTGCTGCCCCAGGTTGTTGTGACCCAAGTGCTGAATGCAGCCCTGGGCCCTGTTGACCCTCACACAATTGGCTTTGGACCATTAATCCAGCCTGTCCAGATCCCTCTTTAGTGCCTTCCTGTCCTCCAGCAGATCAACACTTCTGCCAAATACATTATTTTCTGCAAGCAGTGCAGCTGTCCGAGCCATGTGCATCCAGTTTCTCCAGGACAATTCTGTGGGAAATGGTATTACAGGTTCTATTGATGCCCAGGTAGGCAACATTCACGGCCTCTTT